>NW_017672123.1:70371-126165 GCF_001879085.1 Nicotiana attenuata | reverse complement strand
TAAGTAAGGTACTGGAAGGGAACTACTCTAGCTGCGGGTCGTCTCGAACAATGCAGCTCACCAAGTCCCCAAATCATACGTGCTGCTACCAAATGTAAAATATACCTATGCAACAAAAATGCACAGAAGTGTAGTATGAGTACGTAATCAACATGTACTCAGTGAGTATCCCGCCTAATCCCGAAGGGGTAGAGACGAGATGGCCAATTTCGACACTCACTAGAGGTCAATTATCAATATTCAATAATGCGAGGATAATCGTGGAGTCATATAGTAGTTCTAGTTCAGGAAGCCAGGAAAAAAAAACAAGTAAAACACCTTCAACAATAATCAAGGGCCCCAAGGTTTATTCTTTATTATCTTATCAGTTTATATCAAGCCACGTAGGGCCAATTCCACATTTACAATTTTCAAGTAACAGATAAACACGCGCAAATCATGCCGAGGTCGACGGCCCGCTCCAACAGAAATGTAAATTGTGCACTGCCGAGGGTCGAGCGGCACGAACCATAGATGCATCTATTCTCACCTAGGCGTTCGGCCCGTTCCATAAATAAACACATACCCTGCTCGTGAATCATCCATGCGACGCAGGCACACATAAAATACATGCTCAATCAGTCAAATAAGAACTTATCGGGGAATATTTATTCAAATAAAACCAATTCTCCTTTAACAATTTAAGAAATGAAGTTTAATCCTTTTAGAAATTTACTTACCAATTCGATGTGAGTTAAATAATTCGAGCTACCAATGGGTTCACATTTAATCCACGTGCAACATGTTTTTGGGTCCTAACTACCCGGACAATAGCATAATAGTAGCTACGCACGGACTCTCATCACCTCGTGCGTACGTAGCCCCCACAAATAGGAGCACATAATCAATTACTTCACCTATGGGGTAAATTTCCCCCTCGCAAGATTAGAAAGGAGACTCACCTCGCTCCGAAGACTCATAACCGCCATTCAACATTCTTTCGAAGGCTTGAACCGACGCACAATCCACCAAAACTAGCCAATTAACGACAAACTAATGAGAACATGCTCAAATACTTGTTAGAAATTCAAATTATACATATTCCCAACTCTGTTTAGTGAAATGACCAAAATGCCCTCGGGCCTAGGTGCCCGAATCCAAAATTTCTCGAAGAAAAAATTTACCCATGACCTCAGGAACTCAAATATATATTTTTATCCTAATTCCATACTCCAAATCGTGGCTAAATTCCAAGAATATCATTTTCTAGGTTTCTACCAAAAACCTCCATCTTTACACTAATTTTCATGCTTAAATCCATACATAATTGATGTATTTAACTCAAAAGTGATGGGGATAACTTACCTTTATATAGATGACGAAGTTCCACTCGTTGGAGCTCCCAAAATCGCCCCAAGCCATGAACCAAATGAGAAAAATGACTCCATTCACGATTTAAAACAACCTTACTGCCTCCAGGTGTTCCGCTTCTGCGGTGCAATTTCCGCTTCTGCGGATGTCGCTTCTGCGACTATTTAACCGCTTCTGCGGTTTTGGCATGAGGGAACTGGCCGCTTCTACGGTCTGGGGGCCGCTTAAGCGGAACCGCTTCTGCGGTCCCTGGGCCGCTTCTGCGGTTTTCCTTGGACCTGGCCCCTTCCGCTTCTGCGGTCCAAGAACCGCAGATGTGGTTATGACAGAAGCAAAACTCAAGCCTTCCCAATTTCCACTTTCGATCCGTTAACCACCCGGAATCCACCCGAGGCCCCCGGGACATCAACCAATCATACCAACCAGTCCCAAAACACATTACGGACTTGCTCGAGGCCTCAAATCATAATAAACAACGCTAAAACCATGAATTACACTCCGATTCAAGCTTTATGAACTTTGAACTTTCCAACTTCTATTTCTGATGTTTAAACCTATCAAATCACGTCCGATTGACTTCAAATTTGCACACAAGTCATATTTGACATTACGGACCTACTCCAACTTTCGGAATTGGATTCCGACCCCGATATCAAAAAGTCAACCTCCGGTCAAACTTTTGTCAAATTTCTATCTTTTGCCAAATGGCTTCAAAATGACCTACGGACCTCCGAATTCACTTCCGATCGCGCCCCCAACTCCAGAATCACCATACAAAACTACTCCCAGTCTCGGAATTCCAAACGGACATCGATAAATCTGAAATGCACTTCAAACCAAACTTATGAAATTCCTTCTAAAATGCTAACTTCCACAATAGGCGCCAAAACGCTCCCGGGTTATCCAAAACCTGGACCGGGCATACGCCCAAGTCCGAAATCATCATATGAACCTGCTGGAACCTTCAGATCCTGATTTCGAGGTCGTTTACTCAAAAATCCAATCTTAGTTCATTCTCCCAACTTTAAGCTTCCGAAAAAAGAATTCTCTTCCCAAATCAACTCTGGACTTCCCGAAATTCAATTCCGACCATGCGTACCAGTCATAATACCTGAAATGAAGCTGTTCATGGCCTCTGACTGCTGAACAGAGCGCTAGTACTCAAAACGACCGGTCGGGTCGTTATAGTTAAAGCTAAATCAATTATGCTCAATATTGAAGAAAATTTGAAATTGACGAAATATGGCACCTGTGATTTTGTTGATGCAACATATTTTAAGAAATTGGTCGAGAGTCTAAGGTACTTAACTTCTACAAGGCTTGATGTTATTCATGGCATGCTCAAGTTTGAAGATCTTGGTTTAAGGGAGGCCGTTGGAAATTAAACCAAGATTAATTAGTATTCCTATGTCGTCTAGGATTTGGTATTTACTAGTTTATTTTATTTATATCTAATTACGATTCACAACCAAAATCATGTAGGAATAGGTTTTCTAGATTCTAGTCAATTTGAATTGTAGTATCATAAATAGGGTGCTACTACTTATTTTCTATCGTGGAGAGGTAGCTACAATGTAGTGAAATTTATGAGTTTATGAGTTGTGAAAAAAAAGGCTCCTACCACGTTCTCTCCCTAATTTGATGAATTTCTTATATATAACCTTTGTTGAAATTTTTCTTGTGCCTAAATTCTTTTTCGGGTTATTTCAATCCTTCACTTACAATACAAAGCTATAAATGGTTACAAATTTGTAAATGCTAATTTTTGACATTCCAAGGTATTCAACATTGAAAAATGAGTATAAAGGAATTCAATTAAAATATAAAATATAAATTAAAGATTCTAAGTAATATAAAATATAGTTCTTCCAAAGTAATAACATTGAGTATCTAGTATTATTTATTGCTTACATAATAATTTAAATATATTAAAAAGCATCATTCAATATAAATTAAAAACCTACGCACTTTTACGAGACTATCCCAAAGATGATTAGGAGAACGACAATACAAATATGATTAAAAAGAAAGGTATGGTAGAAATAAAAAGGAAAAGGAAAAGAAAAAGGTTAAACTAATGAGGGATAATTTGGAAATATAAGTTTATTTGAAGATTATAAGTTTATGACTGAATACAGTCTTTGAATTCTCTCAAATGAAACTCCAGAATCATGAATCCCCAAGCCAAAAACCACCCAAACCACCTGACATTGATCATGACATTTTCATACAAACCAACCTACAAACTAAACTATCCTTCAAGGACATGTTAACAACATCTGGTTCAATGATATTTGACTCTACTCTAAATCAAAAACATTTGGAGTTAACACAGAATTCTCATATAGAAGGTGGGGCTGAACATCCAGAATCCATCATTGCACGAGGCATCCAAGTTATTGCTTTGTCAGATGAAGACAGACAAAGAATTTACGAGCCCTAGAAGAATGCTATCATAGTGAAGTTAGTGTGCAAACGCATGTTGCACCACTACTTGAAAAAAGAAAATACAAGATTTACGAAGGCCAACGGAAGATTTCCAAATGATTGATCTAGGAGAAGATTACTACATAATCAAGTTCAAAAATAAAGACAACATGGAGAAGGCAATTCAACAAGGACCTTGGTTCATTAATGGTCATTTCCTCTCCATCACTAAACGGAAACCAAATTTTGTGGCTTCAAAAGAGAGGTTAACAACAACGGCAGTATGGGTTAAACTCCCACAACTGCCTACGGAATTCTATGATGGCAAAATACTTGAAAAAATTGGCAATGCAATTGGTCGATTATTAAGGATTGATGTTTGTACTTCAACGACATTAAGGGGACGATATGCAAGACTTGTGTTGAACTTCCTCTAGAAATCTCAGTCCAACCATTCCTATATGTTGGACAACATAAACAACACATTCATTATGAAGGAGATAATTTCCTATGCACAAATTGTGGCAGACTAGGCCACATAATAAAACAGTGTTCTTTTATTAATTTGGATGCTAAGACAGTTAAGGAAACAACCAAGGAGCAGGCAACATCCTCAAATTTGGAAATTCAACAAGAGGAGTGGAAGATAGTTTACTTTAACAAAGGGAGGAAATAAGCCTCAAGAAGCATTCAACAAGAAACCATCAAGCCGGTCAAAAACAACAGAGGTCCAGGTATCCCCGTTAAGATGTTCAATGCAAACACTGGTAAGTACCTCGATACTAAGTATTTACAATACAAATCAAAGGATCCAAAGGATTCCATTACTCCAATGGACATAAAGGAAGCAAAAAATCCTACTACCACTGCTAAGGTAAGGAATCCGGCCACCATAGCTAAACCAGGGACCTCCTTGCAAATAAAAAATAATTTTACCCTCTTAGAAAATGAGCACATGGTTTTAGATGAAATCACTTATGAAACCACCCAAGGGAATAAGATGTTTTTTAATAATTCTAATAATAGCCATGCAAATGAACAAATGTCCACCCCAAATGAAGATTTTGACATATTGGAAAATAACGTGTCTATCACAAAAAAAATAAAAAAAGAATCCATGCAAGAAAGATGGGCAAATGACAAATCTAACCCTACTAATACCAACTCTACTGCCCTCCCTACCAATGAATATAAAACAATTTGGTAATTACTCTAGCTTAACCAAAAATCCGGACAAAAATCTTTCATTAGAATTTGATAATCTTTCCCTCCCTGAGCATGTAAGCCAAATGGCAAATAAAGATGGCCATGTCTTACATTTGTACAATAGCCATAGCCAAGCAATGAATACTACATCCATAGAAGAAAAACTTATAAACAATGGCATTGGGCAACCAACAGCCATGCAATCTGTCACACCTCCTTTTTCACTACACCCGCAAGGGCATAAAGGAGTTTTTCCACTTAAAGGACAATCGGAACGGAATTTATTATTAAAGTTCAGAGTTGCCACTTGGAGATTAATGGTATCCCAAGTCACCGGTTGAATCCCGAACCGAGGAAAATATAACTCTGTTAACAGTCCCCGAACAGAAATCCGAGTAAGGAATTCTGTTAACCCGGGAGAAGGTGTTAGGCATTCCCGGGTTCCGTGGTTCTAGCACGGTCGCTCAACTGTTATATTTGGATTTATCTGATTTCAAAACATGTTTTAGCTTTTGTGCATTTTTTAACCATAAACCGCCTTTATCACGAGAGTTATAACGTCGTGAAAACGCGTCTCGAACCACGTCACATCAATGCACCCGTGGTTGTTGACACATTTCGACTCCGTTGAGATTTGGATTTGGGTCACATAAATGCGCACCCGAGTTTAAGAAGGTAGATTATTAAAAGCGCGCCTAAAGAGACTAATGCGTCATTATCTTTGGGGAAGGCCGTAAAATTCGCTAAATGGATCATCCCGAAGTCTAAGTATTTTTAGTATATATTTAAGGAGGGCCCCGCAATTTGCATTTTATTTGGCGAGGCTCGTCTCCTCATTATTTAAAGGGTGTCCTGAAGCAAGCCACACTTTTCTACTTAATTTGTCTCTAACAAATAAAAAAGCCTAACCAATTATTAATGTTTAAGAATTATTACGTTTAGATCCTCAAACTCCAGGTAACCCGCGTAAAGGAATCATGATCCAGGTCCAGCACAAATTGGACCAATCGCAGGCATGGGCCCAGGCCCAAACGAATATGCAAATCTGACCCAGGCCTGGGCCATTCATTTCGGCCTTGAAACCTATACCACTTGAAAGTGGACTGTCGAATCCCAGCAAGGTTTCGATTCACCAATGCCCAATGATATTGTTTCAGACTATTATAATCAAAGTGATAATGAATGACTCAATTCTAATTTCCTGCCTAATTTTACACAACTAAATGATGACAGCATTATTCAGATGCATTAACCAGATCAAATCATTTACTATCTAAATCTCAAGACTAACTCGAGGAGCCCATTTCTAGCTCATGTGACAATTAGATTTTGAGCGAGTAATCAAGTGGAGTTGTTTGAGCTATGAATTAACACAGACAATTATGGAGAAGCTTAACTAATTAAAATGATTAGCTATTATACCACGTCATTCGTAAAATTAATCAAAGCTGATTTCATGCCTGCCTATGACCCTAGCATTTTAGATCTGGAAGCTACAACAGTTAATTATTACAATCACAGACTCATCTTCATGTTAATGACATAGATAACTAGATTGATTACAACAAATCTAAGTAGCTCATACAGTTCAGTACAAATTCATGATCATATAACCAATAGTTCAAAGTCTCTCTAGTTTAATTACAAAACAGGTTTCAAAAGTTCAAATTGATACTAAGGCGTATTTGAAATCTACAACTACAGGCTAATCTAATAGTGAAATACAGAGGCAAATTCATATGGTAGNCAACCATCTCGCTTTCCCTCATTGGAGGATCGACTCTTGCCGCCTGCTCTCTCCACCGGAAACCATACTCTCTGAAGCTTTCCCCGGGCTTCTTCTCAATTTTGGTCAGTGACAGACGGTCCGGGATAATTTTGAGATTATATTGAAAGTGGCCTGCAAACGCTTGGGCCAAATCATCCCACGTGTACCATCGGGCATGATCCTGTCGCGTGTACCATTCCAAGGCTGTACCACTGAGACCTTGACTAAAGTACGCCATCAATAATTCATCCCTTCCCCCAGCTCCTCTCATTTTGCTGTAGAATCCCCTTAAATGGGCTACCGGATCACCATGTCCATCATATAAGTCAAACTTGGGTAGCTTGAATCCTGCTAGCAACTGGACATCGGGAAACAAGCACAAATCCTTGTAGGCCACACTGACTTGGCCACCCAATCCTTGCATGTTCCTGAAGGATTGCTCCAGGCTTTTTACTTTTCGAAGCATCTCTTCCTGTTCTGGGTTCTTAAGCGGCTTGTAAGTTTCCACCGGGAGCTCAAAGTGAGGAGCGTAAGAATATGGCTCGGGGGCTTTAAAGGTAGGCTCGGGAGGATAGTACTGACTGTCGTGAGCTTGAAACAGTGGCTCACTGGAAGATCTTTGCAATATGGCAGGTGGAGGCACCACAAAGACAGGGGTGATTGGTGGAGGAGGGTTTTGTTTGGGTGGTGGAGCTTGGGGAGGACAGGAGGTGGTGCCATAACTCTGTTGGTAGAAAGGGAAAGTTGGCGAGGAATTCATAGAAGGAGGCTCCTGGGACTGAGCCAAAGGTGGGACATATGCTGGATTGGCGGGATAAACTGGCGTCGGCTGACCCTTAGCCCAGGCCTGATGCATCTCGGCCATCTGCTGCCTCAACTTATACATTTCTTCCCTCATTGCTTTGACATCCACCACTTCTACCTCTTTTGACGGGTCCATGATACTGGTATCTGATTCTTGGCCTGTCATGTTCAGTTTGTTTTTTTACCGGGTGTTGTAGGAATGGGTTGCCAGGATGCCAACCAACAAAACCACCTGCCTGGATTCATCATCAAAACAACTTTGTTAGTGGTTAGAGCATTAACAAATAGATAGCCACCCTTTTAGGGAATGAATGTACCTAAGCAGTTAACCATTTCTATTATGACTTCGCTTGGTTGCATGCGTCATCCCGACTTTCCTTTTTCTTTATTTGCCATGCCTTCCCTCTCATTCTTCCCTCGTGTTTTTCATTGTTTGTTTCTTGCCTTCCCCTCTTTTCTTTTGCTTTTCTCTCTTATTTTTCCCTCTTTTCTTTTTTTCTTTTGCCTTGGTTTTTCCTTGTTCCTATTCGCTCCTTTCCTCAAAATTGTTTTTCCGCTCTTTTCCTTCCTTTGCTCCCTTTTATTTTCTCTTGTTTGCTTTTGTTTGGTTTCTTATTTTCTTTTTGTTTTTCTTTCCCTCTTTTGTTTTTCTTTCCTTTCTTGTTTTTCACCTCTTTCCTTTCCTTCTTTTCTTGCTTTTCCTTTTTTTTTTCATTTAGTTACGGTCGAATCCTATGGAGATTGTCTACGTATCACGACCCCGCGTGAATCAGACTGAGTGTAGTTCTTGCGAACAAATGCGAAAATAATGAAACAAATTTGGGGAATTTTCCCATTTTTCATTAATAACAACTGCGATTACAAAGCTACCAGACTATTTGTTTTTCTTTTTCTCAAAAAGGGGAGTTACAAAAACAGACTCAAAATAAAATACCGACTCATTTAGCTAGGAATACATCAAAGCTTCAAACCCTGGGGCCCGCGGGGCATCACTCGGCATCGCCACGGGCCTGCGCAAGACTGAGAAGGTTCCAATGTCAACTGTAGGCTATTTAAAGAAAGCTAGCCATGTAATGACTTATTTTGACTTTAAAAAAGAAGAGTGGCTATTTTTTCAACAATATTTATTTTGAGAAAACAAAGACTCGGTTTTGCAAATACGGCCTTTCAGCACTTCCGAAAGGGAGATTTTAAGGCTGTGCCCGCAAACCATTTAAAAATGACTCAGGGTGGCTGTTCTTGCAAAAACAGCCTTCCGGCGCCCTTTTGGGGACATTCGGCTTATTTTAGACAAGAATGGCGGCACCCGACTTATTTTGACAAAAAGTTAAAGTCTTGGTATTTTTGGCTATTTTTGAAAAAGGGTGGTTGGACCCGATGAGGGTTGCCTACGTATCTCACATCCGGTGAGAATCAAACCAGCGTAGTTCGGGCAAATAAACCTAACTATTTTAAAAACAAGACTCTTCTTCATTGACAAATACACTATTTCGGAAAACAATACTCTTTTTGTATTTTCTTTTTCCACAAACTATTTGAAAATAAAACTCTTTTGTTTTTCTTTTCCATTGGCAAACAAAACAAACTAAACTAAACTAACTAAACTAAAAAAAACTTTTCTTTGTTTTTTCATTTTTCTCAAAATCTGGCAGAATTTCGGCACTACTTGTACATTGATTTTTCTAAATATAGGTAAATAATTCTCTACACTGCTATTTTCTCTTTTCCCCTTTTGTTTTTCAATTTTTCCAGATATTCAAAGCCGGTCAGCATGCGAGTTCAAAACAGATAAATGCACAAGTAGGATGCATCAAGATGGTCCATTATTCCGGGTACACCTGTCCTAGACAGACCCAACCCCTNGACAGTAAGAACAACGAGAGCAGCACATCTCAAATTTGGAAATTCAACAAGAGGAGTAGAAGACAAGCCTCGAGAAGCATTCAACAAGAAACCATCAACCGGTCAAAAACAACAAAGGTCCAGGTATCCCCGTTAAGATGTTCAATGCAAGCACTGGTAAGTAGCTCGATACTAAGTATTTACAATACAAATCAAAGGATCCAAAGGATTCCATTACTCCAATGGACATAAAGGAAGCAAAAAAATCCTACTACCACTGCTAAGGTAAGGAATCCGGCCACCATAGCTAAACCAGGCACCTCCTTGCAAATAAAAAATAATTTTACCCTCTTAGAAAATGAGCATATGGTTTTAGATGAAACCACCCAAGGGACTAAGATGTTTTTTAATAATTCTAATAATAGCCATGCAAATAAACAAATGTCCATCCCAAATGAAGATTTTGACATGTTGGAAAATAACGTGTCTATCACTAAAAAAATTGAAAATGAATCCATGCAAGAAAGATGGGCAAATGACAAATCTAACCCTACTACTAATACCAACTATACTACCCTTCCTACCAATGAAATAAAACAATTTGGTAATTACTCTAGCTTAACCAAACATCCGGACAAAATCTTTCATTAGGATTTGATAATCTTTCCCTCCCTGAGCATGTAAGCCAAATGGCAAATAAAGATGGCCATGTCTTACATTTGTACAATAGCCATAGCCAAGCAATGGATACTACATCCATAGAAGAAAAACTTATAAACAATGGCATTGGGCAACCAACAGCCATGCAATCTGTCACACCTCCTTTTTCACTACACCCGCAAGGGCATAAAGGAGTTTTTCCACTTAAAGGACAATCGGAACGGAATTTATTATTAAAGTTCAGAGTTGCCACTTGGAGATTAATGGTATCCCAAGTCACCGGTTGAATCCCGAACCGAGGAAAATATAACTCTGTTAACAGTCCCCGAACCAGAAATCCGAGTAAGGAATTCTGTTAACCCGGGAGAAGGTGTTAGGCATTCCCGGGTTCCGTGGTTCTAGCACGGTCGCTCAACTGTTATATTTGGATTTATCTGATTTCAAAACATGTTTTAGCTTTTGTGCATTTTTTAACCATAAACCGCCTTTATCACGAGAGTTATAACGTCGTGAAAACGCGTCTCGAACCACGTCACATCAATGCACCCGTGGTTGTTGACACATTTCGACTCCGTTGAGATTTGGATTTGGGTCACATAAATGCGCACCCGAGTTTAAGAAGGTAGATTATTAAAAGCGCGCCTAAAGAGACTAATGCGTCATTATCTTTGGGGAAGGCCGTAAAATTCGCTAAATGGATCATCCCGAAGTCTAAGTATTTTTAGTATATATTTAAGGAGGGCCCCGCAATTTGCATTTTATTTGGCGAGGCTCGTCTCCTCATTATTTAAAGGGTGTCCTGAAGCAAGCCACACTTTTCTACTTAATTTGTCTCTAACAAATAAAAAAGCCTAACCAATTATTAATGTTTAAGAATTATTACTTTTAGATCCTCAAACTCCAGGTAACCCGCGTAAAGGAATCATGATCCAGGTCCAGCACAAATTGGACCAATCGCAGGCATGGGCCCAGGCCCAAACGAATATGCAAATCTGACCCAGGCCTGGGCCATTCATTTCGGCCTTGAAACCTATACCACTTGAAAGTGGACTGTCGAGTCCCAGCAAGGTTTCGATTCACCAATGCCCAATGATATTGTTTCAGACTATTATAATCAAAGTGATAATGAATGACTCAATTCTAATTTCCTGCCTAATTTTACACAACTAAATGATGACAGCATTATTCAGATGCATTAACCAGATCAAATCATTTACTATCTAAATCTCAAGACTAACTCGAGGAGCCCATTTCTAGTTCATGTGACAATTAGATTTTGAGCGAGTAATCAAGTGGAGTTGTTTGAGCTATGAATTAACACAGACAATTATGGAGAAGCTTAACTAATTAAAATGATTAGCTATTATACCACGTCATTCGTACAATTAATCAAATCTGATTTCATGCCTGCCTATGACCCTAGCATTTTAGATCTGGAAGCTACAGCAGTTAACTATTACAATCACAGACTCATCTTCATGTTAATGACATAGATAACTAGATTGATTACAGCAAATCTAAGTAGCTCATACAGTTCAGTACAAACTCATGATCATATAACCAATAGTTCAAAGTCTCTCTAGTTTAATTACAAAACAGGTTTCAAAAGTTCAAATTGATACTAAGGCGTATTTGAAATCTACAACTACAGGCTAATCTAATAGTGAAATACAGAGGCAAATTCATATGGTAGCAATGCTTCGTCATTTGATTTCATAATTGTTCAAATACATTGAGAAACTTCAAAGCATTAGATGTACCTGGAATTGGGCAAAGCAAAAAAGGAAACAGGATCAGCAAACAGCCCAGCAAAATTCAGCAGGCCCAGAAATGTTTAAATCAAACAGAGTTTAATATATCCACTTCAAAACAGCACCAGATTCACCCAGAAATGCACACAGATGAACAATAACCAACAGAAACACCCAAACCAGACTCAAGCAATCAATTCTAACTCCAAATCAACCAAAAGTAGAATCAACACACTTCGGAACAAGCTCAGTAATCAGAAAAGGAGAAGATCAGTGCCTAGAGCTTCAAATTTCACATAGAAGTGCAATGGAACAGTACATTTTTTGGTTTTTGGAGAGCTTTTTTTTTTGTTTTTGTTTTTGTTTTTTTATAGATCTGGATTTGAATCTGAAACTATAGAGTATTTGGGGGAAATTTTTTTGGGGCTCCAAGCTTGTTAATGAAGGCATGTGAATACCCTTTTTATAGGCACAATGAGGGTGAGACTTCAGATTTCAGGTTTTTACATTTGGTCCCTAAAATTGTGACTTCTTCTTCAAGTTACCTTACTACTTCTCCTAATATTTCACTTTGACCCCCACCTAGAAACTTCTAGTAAATTCTTCCTCAATTGAACTCCCTAAACTAACCTTATACTATTCTGAGATTTAACAAATTAGATTCAACTAAAGCCCAACCTCATTTAACCTAATGAAAATTAACTACAGCCTAATACCCTTAACATTGAACTAATCCTATAAACTAATGAGATCAGTAACTATTGAAGAATTCCATTAAACTAACAATTCAAATCACTAAGCTGCAAACAATCGTCAACAAAATCCTGAATTTACAATTAACAAACTAAAATTCAAAACACTGAAGGATTATGAATTATTGTATGAACTAAACTAAACAACCAACACACATGAATTAAACGGATTTTAACCTAATTAGCGTTAACAACTAAAGAGCAGAAAGGACACAAAATTAAAATTAAAAAAAGAAAGCAGAAATCAATATGTGACTAAATGAAAACATGCACCAATCACACATAAAACCAAACAAAATTAAGCAACAGTTAAACATTAAAAATGAACGGAAACTCACTAAAAGATCCGGCCAACTCTCACAGTCCAAATTCGATCATCTCCGGTGGGAATTGGATGCTATCAACCGTAGATTCTTCATGAGGGAAGCACGGGTACCTCATGGTATCGATTTGGGGTAGTTTGGTGCAACTAGGGTTTTGGCCGGGAAATGTTCAAATTGAAATTCGAACAGTTCCAGGCAGATTCGAGACAAAATGACCGGGGATTTGGATAGGGGAAAGGAAAAGGAACCTAAGGTGTTAATTTGGGCGAATATGGATGAAGTTGCGTCATGGCCGGAAAATCTTCAAACGAAGATTCGACGGGTTCAAGTAAGATTCGAAGGAAAAGGACAGTGGATTCGGATAGAGGAGGAGAAGGGGAGTTCATGGTGTTATTTTGGGAGTCATTTGCATCGGCGCCGCCATCGCCGGCGGTGGGGAATTAGGGCGGCGCCGCTAGGGTTTCTGTGAAGGGAGGGCTTTGAAAGAGACGAGATGGGGGTAGGGGGGTTCCGACCGTTAAATAATAATGGGTCTAAGCTTCCTGACCGTCTGATGAATTAACATCGACGGCCAGGATTAATTGGGTTCAATACGGGGTCGTTTGGGGGGGCAAAGATTTGGATCGGGTGGAGGACGGGTTGGGCTTGGGCGTGGGGTGATTTAGGCGTGGTTATTTTATTTTAGGCTTAACAATTTGGCCCAAATTCGGGTCATTTAGAAGACAACCTTCTTTTCCTTCATTTTTGTTTTGCCTTCTTTCAATTCTTTTTTGTGTTTTCATTTTGTATTTATATTTTTTCTGATTTTATTAAAATGCAAAATTAAAATAGAGACCTAATTTATTTCCAAAATGAAGCTAATTAACTCCTAAAAATTGATTAAGTCCTATTTAAAGTAATCTCAAGACAAATTCAACAATTAACAATTAAAAATGCAAAAATGGACTATTTTTGTTATTTTCTTTAAATTTTGTTCTAAAAACAACTTAACCACTAAATAATCCTAAAATATAAAATTAGACCCTAAATGCAAATGTCATGCGTATTTTTTTTTTATATTTTTCATATGAATTAAAATGCACAAATAAAATGCAAACAATTAGCAGAAAATAACACAAAATTCACAAAAGTGTAAAATAATGAAAGAAAAATTATTTTGTTTGAAATTTTGGGAATAATTCACGTGCAAAAATCACGTGCTCACACAATCGACACCCCAAATCATTGCCCTACCACCCAATCCCTTACAAGCACCTCTAGCCTTTCTTCCATGCCTAAGTTGGAGACCTTAAGTATTCCTATCTTCTTTCAAAATGCCCAGACTTCCCTCGACCTTAAGGAGACAACCCAGACTAATACAGATTCTAAGGCAACACAGAGCAATTGTCATGGAGAATCTACCACCTTTTCCTCCCAAAATAGAAAATCCACAAATAATATACGTCCAACCCCCACAAGCACAGGACTACCAGCCTGTGTCATGGATGGAAATGGGATTAATGGGCATGAAATATCGTTCAACCTTCAAATCAATGGTCAGGACTCAGTTTTCATACTACACAACACCCAGTATTTAGCTCAACTAGTAGCGGAGGGCATGAGGTTAGCCATGAACAACTACCTCAACCAAGTATGGCTAAACAACATCCTACAACCTCTAGCTCCCTCAGTAAACCCTCAACTAGTGCATGCTATGAGAAACCATTGGAATCTACCACCCCATTTCAACCCCATATACCCACAGAATGCTCTCCTAGATATGCCATTCTTTCCCCCAGAAACACTAACTCAACTCAATCCCATATTCATGCCATGAGAGAACCCTCCACCAGTTCAGGAACCCCACATTCCTCAATTACCACATCAACCCCCATCACCACCTCATCAACCTGCCCAAAACCAAGAACCAGTAGAGGCAGAGATGGAGGAGGAGGAGGAATCTCTCAATATAATCTTAGAACGAGTCCTAGAGTTCTCAAATCTAGACGGGGTAAAAGTATTTCTCTTTACGGAGATGCAAGAGAAGATGCACGTACTCAACTGCCCACTAGCATTATACAAATGCTCGATGGACATTAGGCCACCTCAGGATCCAACGGTGGGGAACAAGGCAATGATATTAGTGCCAGCATTGAGAAGGAACCCAATACTGGGGGCAGTGAGGGAAAACGGGGAGCCACCAAATCAAAACCTTAATGTCTCTATGAATCGACCAACTAATATCATCATTTGGAATATAAGAGGTGGTAATAATAAAAACTTTAGAAGGAGTTTCAGGGAAATGGTCGACACGCATAGACCATGCATGGTGGCTTTACTAGAAACTAGAATGGGTAGCCATGTTGAACTACTTAACGACTTCAGATTTACGGAGATGATTGAGGTTCCATCTGATGGCCAGGCAGGAGGAATTGTGATACTATACAACCACGAGGTGGTGACTGTCCAAAACTTTGTCCGTAGAAATCAAGAAATCCATGCAACGATTGAGGTACTTCCTATACGTAAACTATGGCTTTTTAGTACAATATATGCTAGTACTGATATCTATAATAGAAATGCTATGTGGGAAAACCTAGTAAATATTAGTAGAAATCATATAGGCCCTTGGATGGTGGGAGGGGATTTCAATGATGTTTTTAGTGCCAATGATAAATTTGGTGGCAGACCTCTCAAGGACTCTAGAGCCAAATTCCTTTGGTCTAAGCTTAATAGTTGTAAACTCATTGATCTTGGATTCATGGGATGCAAATTTACTTGGTCTAACCATAGGCATAAAAACAAGGGTCTAATAATGGAAAGGTTGGATAAAGTATTTGGGAATGATGAATGGATAGATTTATTCCCTAAAAGTTCAATAATTCACCTTCCTAAAACTTACTCGGATCACAACCCTATCCTAATAGAACTAATACCTAGAACTAGAACTCTCCATAAACAACCCTTTAAACTAGAAACGTTTTGGTGCAAACACCCGGAATTTCTACCTATAGTGAGAGATAATTGGTGTGACCAAAACTTTCTTACTGCTAATCACAATTTTGTTCAGTGCATAAGAGATTGGAAAGATAGAACGTTTGGTGATATTATGGGAAAAAAGCAAAAATTGCTAGCTCAGCTAAATGGTATACAGAATTCAAAAAATTATGCTACGAGCACTTTTCTACAAAACCTTGAAAAGGAATTAAAAAGGGACTATAATGATCTTCTGATAATAGAAGAAGATTATTGGAAATTAAGATCTAAGGTAATGTGGCTAAATAAAGGTGACTCTAATACTAAAATTTTCCACATTTGTGCCTCAAATAGGAAGAGACGAAATAAGATAAATTATTTCAAAGATGATGCTGGAAATTGGATCAATGATCCCCTTTTAATTATGTCTTATGTCCAAAACTATTTTGAAAATATTTTCACCACTTCTCACAGCAATACAAGTAGGACAAATCCTCTAAACCATAGTTCAAATATTGGTCTTGCAAACCTTAGTGCATTAGATAGACCCTTGCTAGACATAGAAATTAAAAGGGCCATTTTTTCTTTCAAATCTTTTAAAGCTCCAGGTCTAGATGGACTCCACCATTTTATTACCAAAAATACTGGAATATTATAGGCCCTTCAGTAGTGAATCTATGTCATGACATTTTTAATACGCAAGTAATCCCCCCTATTATTAACAAAATCTATCTTTGTCTAATACCCAAAATTCCAAATGCAAACAACATTAGGAATTTTAGGCCAATTGGACTTTGTAACACCATCTATAAAATAATCACAAAAATTCTAGCAAATAGGCTAAAACCTTTCCTAGATCACCTAATTAGCCCCTCTCAAGCTAGCTTCATGAAAAATAGAAGAGCTTCTGATAATGCCGTCATTATTCAAGACCTAGTGTCAAACCTAAAAAAATTAAAAGGAAAACAAGGTCAAATGATCCTTAAAATTGATTTGGAAAAGGCTTTTGATCGACTTGAGTGGTCCTTTGTTCATCATACCCTCCAGTATTTCAAATTTTCCCCCAAATTCTCAAAACTCCTATTAAATTGTATCTCAACAAGTTCGATAGCAGTCCTAGTTAATGGCTCCATTACAAATTCTTTTGAGCCTAGTAGGGGAATTAGGCAAGGGGACCTCATTTCTCCCTATATCTTCATCCTTTGTTTGGAAATGCTTTCAAGATATATAAACCATCAAGTAGATATTAGGAATTGGGATCCAATAACCACAGGAAGGAATTGTCCAAATTTTTCCCACTTATTCTTCGCAGATGATCTCACTTTGATGGCCAAAGCCAATAAAAAATCATGCCACACCATCAAGGGAGGATTAGACTATTTCAGTACTATTTCAGGGCAAAAATCTAACCTTACAAAATCAAAAAACATGTTTTCAAAAAATGGTCCTGAAACTATCATAAAAGATATTACCCACATATAAGGTATTAAAAAAAGTAAGTCCTTTGGTACTTACCTGGGTTTCCCTATCTTAAAGAACTACCCTAGGCCAAGGGACTACCAATTCATTGTTGATAAAATGAGATCCAAACTAGCTGCTTGGAAAATGAAATTCATAAATATAGCAGGTAGGACAACGCTCTCACATTCTTGTTTAAATTCAATACTAAACCACTATATGCAATATACTTTACTGCCGAAAAAGATCCTTAATAAAATAGATAAGGTTCAAAGAGATTTCATCTAGGGGTCTACAAATGAGAGGAAAAAAATTCACCTTATAAATTGATCTACCATTTGCCAATCTAAAACAAATGGAGGTCTTGGTATCCATAGTGCAAATTCAAAAAATTTATGCATATTAGCTAGCATGGTATGGAGAATGCTCACCGATGCTACCTCTCCTTGGGCTACTCTATTAATCTCTTCCTATGCCTCTAGTAATGCTAAAAATACAAATTCTTTCATTTGGAAAAGCATTAAAAAGGGTTGGGAGTTATGCTCTAAAGGAATTATTTGGTCTCCTCACATCCTTTCTAACATGAACATATGGGAAACAAATTGGATCCCAAGGGTAGGAAGTCTTAGGGAAACAGTGGAAGGACCACTCCAAAAAAAGGATCAATCTTCAAAACTAAAAGACTTATTTAATGGGAAAAAAATGGGACTTTGATAAAATTTCCATTAATATTCCGGACAATATTAAGGAAATCATTAGTAAGGTTAGAATACGGTTGAAAGGCCCAAGAAGTGACATTCCTATATGGTCATTAACTACTAAAGGTTTTTTCACAACCAAATCATGCTTCAACTTATTAGAGTCTCCCAAAAATAACCTAGTAGATTTCCAATGGTTTTGGAACCTTAATTGTCCCAATAAAATAAAATTCTTTTTGTGGCAATGCCTCCATAGTAGGATTCCCATGTAGACAATATCTGGCACGAATTGGATTAAACGTCGACCCAATGTGCCCGGTATGTAGAAACAACGAAGAAGAATCTATACTCCACATTTTCTTTAGCTGCAAGGCGATCAAACCTTTTTGGGAAAATGTTGGATGGCACCAATACTATAAAACACCAGGTGACCAGTGCTGAACCAATTGAAATCTTTTAACTACCCAATTGGGAATAATTTTATAAATTGGGACCTCATCTTTCCTTTTGTTATATGGTACACTTGGATAAATAGAAACAACAACAATCATAATAACACGACTACTCCCATCAATGGTGATTTTATTATTCAAAAGGCTATTGAATATAAACTCCTCACTGAAAAAAGCATGTACACTCCTCCAAAAATTCACATCAAAATTGCATGGCACAAACCTCCAAAAGGATGGTCTAAACTTAATATTGATGCTAGCTTTGACAGTGTTACACAAAAATGTGAATTGGGAGGTATTTTCAGGGATGCCAAAGGACACTGGATTGTGGGTTTTGGTAAACAATCATATGCAGGTGGATCACTAGAAGCGGAGATAAAAGCTCTACTAGAGGGACTCAAAATGGCTAAGGAATGGAGAATATACCTGTTTGTAATAGAGACAGACTCTGTGGAGGCTATCCAATGCATCCTACGAGGCAATAGGTTATATGACGATATTGTTAATTAATGAAGGTGGTCAATGCACCAACAGAAGGAGATAATCCTCCAGCACACATTCAGGCAAGGGAATAATGCAGCTCATCACATGGCAAGAAAGGCAAAGGATCAAGGGGAAGGCAAGAAGACTTTTGTTGAAGCTCCACCTTATGTAAAATGTTTTGTGGAAAAGGAACAACTGGAACATTATGTTTTTGAGAAATTTCTATCTTATGATGCTTGTAATACTCTAGCAAGCCTAGGTAATTTAAGTGTCCTTAGAGACACCAACTATGCGTACAATGTACTGAACCCTACTTAATTACTAATATATATATTTCCTGTTTGCTCAAAAAAAAAAGAATGCTAGATTTGATTTTTTAAATAAAACTATAAAACAATCAATAAATTTGAAAAAAATGCGTTCAGTCACTTGATTTAAAGTATGGAAGTTTCTATAAGTTAAAAAAAATATTTTATACCATTAAGAAATTTCCAACTAGTTTTAAATTACAGGATCACTGAATTTAATGCTGGAAAAGAAACTCTTTAATATAGTTGTTACCCAAGAATAAATGAACCCTTTAATTGCCTATAATTGGATTAAGAGGGTGTTTGGCTAAGCTTATAAGCTGGTCAAACTGGCTTATAAGCACTTTTTGGCTTATCTACGCGTTTAGTAAAATTAAAAGTGCTTATAAGTTAAGTGCTTATAAGCCAAAAATAAGCCAAAAGCCATAAGTTGGTCTCCCCCAACTTATCAAATTTCAACTTATAAGCACTTTAGGTTTGACCAAAATATTTACTATTCTATCCCTAAAATACTTCTTTTTAAAACAAAACTCTTCGTATACCCAGTTCTTCAGCTGCTTATTATTAATTTCAGCACTTTTATCCAAACACGTAACTGCTTATTTTTTAAATCAACTTCAGCATTTAATAGTGCTTTTCAGCACCGAATGCTTATCAGCTACTCTAAATCAGCTAAGCCAAATGGGCTCTAATTCCTCACTGATTCAATCTTTTACCTATCAATATGTTCAACCTTGAAATGAATATTACTCTCTTTGTCCCAATTTATTTGATATTTTTCATTTTTTAGGATTGACCAATTCTCGGGGAATAAATTAATTTATCTTTTAAGTTAAATTTTAGATATTCTTTTCTATTATTTTAAATTTTAAATATTCGTATATTAGATAAAAAAAATACTATAAGGTACAATTTTTTTATCTTCAAATGACTAAAACATACATTTCTAATATGTCCTGTAAAATCTACTTAGTTCGAATCGGAGAAACCAAAAGCGACAAAAATTTTAGGGAGAGAGTGTTTACGCATATTAGTTCATGTACATATTAGTATATTACAATATTGTATTTTTTTGTGCCATGAAACTCTTGCTACCAGAGTTCCTTTTGTTTTGGAAAAATGATACTGTATAACTGCTATAAAAATAATAGTTGAAAAAATATATAAAATTTCTATATATATATATATATATATATATATTTTCGGTATGTTATTCAGGGGCGGACCCATGTAAGATCAAGAAGGTTCATCTAAACCCGCTTCATCGAAAAATAAAACTGTATATATAGGTATATTTTACCTTTCTTCTAGCAAATGCACTAGCTTAGCACAAAAACATTGTCTAGCCCCGGGCAAAGTGGATTCAATATTTCTAGAATACCTGAGTTCAAAATAAATTAGCCCCATTTTGGGCACTCTTTTTTCCCTATATACATATGAGTTATGACATACGAAAACTTCTACTTCTCCTATATTACTCTTTTTTTTTTCTTTCTGCGTACATACAATATAGGAAAGTTTCTATTTCTCCTTTTTACACTAATAAAGCTTTATATACACAATTAGGGAGAGAAAATTATACATTTTTAATAAAAAAAAATATTTTTGTTAACGTCTTTGTATATTTATTTCTTTGCATTTTTAATCTGCTTGATGAAAATCCTTGGTCCGCCACTGATGTTATATACTAAATTATACGAATTTTATACACTTTTTCGACTACCAAATATAAATAATTTCTGCCGCAGGCTAAAAGTGATAATATCCCTTTTATTTTTCTTATTTTTTAATAGGGAGCTTATATCAATATTATATATTTAATCAATCTAACTTGCTAGTAGGGAATGAGGTATTGATCTAATTACAAATTAGCTAACGGTGGTCAAGACGTAGATGGCTTGCGTAACATTTGGTTGATGTTAAAAAGATGACTATGAGGGTGTGTTTGGTACGGAGGAAAATATTTTCTAATTTTTTATGTTTGGTTGACATAAATATTTTGGAATATATTTTTCTCATAGTTTGAGGAAAACGACTTCCTACTAAAAGAAGGAAAAATATTTTCCAATATTCTTTCTCAACCTTCCACACTTTATTTTCTGCCCCCCCCCCCCCCAAACAATGCACTGTCACTCTGGCCCCTAGACCCCGACCTATCACCCTCCCCTGTTCTTATTTACCTCGTCTCATATAGTGTTTGTCTAAATTATATTTTTTCTAAAAATATTTTCTGCAACTTAACCAAACATCGGAAAATAGGTATGAAAATCACTTANTCAAGGGGAAGGCAAGAAAACTTTTGTTGAAGCTCCACTTATGTAAAATGTTTTTTGGAAAAGGAACAACTGGAACATTATGTTTTTGAAAAATTTCTATCTTATGATGCTTGTAATATTCTAGCAAGCCTGGGTAATCTAAGTGTCCTTAGAGACACCAACTATGCGTACAATGTACTGAACACTACTTAATTACTAATATATATATATATATATATATATATATATATATATATATATATATATATATATATATATTTCTTGTTTGCTAAAAAAAGACGATTATAAGTTTATAAGTTTTTTTGTCTTGAATATAAGTTAATTTTTTACTTCTACTTCTGCTTCTTGGAAAGCAGAAAAACTGCATTTGCTACTGCTCATGTCACGAACCAAAATCCACCAGCTTTGATGGCACCTAACCCAACCCGCTAGGTAAGATAATTAATAATTATCCAATTCCATTTAACTTAATAAAACAATTAGCCAACAGAATTATCTAAATCTTATACATTTCCCAAGGACTGGTGGTAAAACTCATGAGCTTCAAAGAATAGAGTTTACAAAGCTGTTATGAAGAAAAAACATCTTCTGTATGAAATGTACATAAACAGAATTTTATAATCTAGGTTACCGTGAACAAGAGGCAGCACATAGCAAGAATGCAGGTACTCCTTCAAATACATCAACCATCGATCGCAGCAACATCAGCATCCAGGATCTGCACGCAATGTGTAGGAAGTGCAATATGAGTACAACCGACCCCATGTACTCAAACAGTAACAAACCTAACCTCAGGTTGAAAGCAGTGACGAGCTGGTACATATACCGGGTCCAACACAAATAACCAACAGTAGTTCATACTGTGTACAACAAATAAATAAAGTAATAACTCAAAAATAAAGTGCTCTGCCTTTTCATAGTTTTCCAAAAACAGTTCTACTTTTCAAGTATACCAATGAAAGCCCAAATCCTCTACCGAAATCGTTAAAAATATGAGTAAGTTTTGAAAACTGTAAACTTTTCCTGAAAATCCTTTCCACAATAGGTAAACATGTTTCATTCCCTTTTTCAAACAGCAAGTGTGAAATGCCTCTCTATAACCACATATCAATGCATGTAAAAAGTCATGAATGACGTGATGCCGTACAACATGAGAAAAAGTGCGTCTCTTTGCATGTATGCCATATATGCATGCCAATTCCATGTACCTCAGAGATGAATCATGTACTCACACTCTTAGAGTACTCAACCTCACTGTATCCCACTTAACCGCTCGGTACTGTATATGGCCCATACGGCCCAGGGAAATCCATCTCGGAACGTATACAGCACTGACTATAAGTCGCCCAGTACCAAGGATAAAGGGTAATCCAATCCTGTGGAGAAATCCATCTCCAGGTATCAGTACTTCAGACAAATCCATCCCTCAATAATATATAAATGCTCAACCACTCGGTACCGTATATGGCCTATGCGGCCCAGGGAAATCTATTCGGGAACATACTCAACAATGACTAGACGTCTCACGGTATCGAGGAAAAAAGCAAATCCATCCCTGTGGAGAAATCCATCTCCATATATCAATACTTCGGACAAATCCATATCCAGAGAAATCCATCCCTCAATAATATCATCCCCGCTCACTGGGGGTGTGTTACAGACTCTGGAGGGGCTCCTACAGCCCAAGCGCTATCATAATCATCAATATAACCGCTGCGGCGTGCAGCCCGATCCTATAACTGTCACCCATAATTAGGCTCTCAGCCTCACTCAGTCATCACTCTCCGGTCTCACCCACGAGCTCACAATGTCATGAAAACTGATGTGGAACAATGATATGATGTATCAATAAACAACAACTGAGACTGAGACATGATATGAATGCATGAATGCGACTAAGTACGATATATCAATGAAATCAATGAGATGACAGCAAGAAACGACCACTATGGGTCCCAACAATATCAGCATAAAGCCTAAAAAAGATATTTAGCATAATGTACAGCTCAATTATTTTATCACATGGTGAAAAACACAAATATCAAAAAAGTGGGCTACTAAACAGTGCGCTGGAAATAACAGAGTCAAAACTCACAGGGTGCACGCCCACACGCCCGTCATCTAGCATGCGCGTCAACTCAACACCAATCACATAACACAGAATTCGGGGTTTTATACCCTCAGCATTAAGTTTAGAAGAGTTATTTATCTTAAACCAACCAATTCCGACACCGAGCAAGCCAAGCGATGCTCCAGGAATGCCATCACGCGCGTAGCAACCTCCGAACGGCTCAACACTAGCCAAAAGCAACTCAAATACATTAGATAAAACCCAAGGAATCAGTTACAAATGATACAGATCGAATCCGAAGTCAAATCCCAAAGCCGACCAAAAATCACACCTGGGCCCACGCCTCGAAACTTGACAAAACTCACAAAGTCCGACAATCCATTCAATTACGAGTCCAACCATACTACTTTCACTCAAATGCGACTCCAAATCGATGTTCAAAACTCAAAAATTCATATCATGAAACTTTAGGCCAAAACCCCCAATTTCCTCTTTCAATTCATCAACCAATTGCTAAAAATGAAGATAGATTCATGAAATATCATCAAAACTGAGTGTAGAAAATTGCTCCAAAAATTGCCTCAATCTGAGTCCCACATCTCAAAATATGAAGAAAGAACAAAACCCTCGATTTTTATAACTCTGCCCAGCACTGTCCGCATTTGCGGTAAAATTATCGCATCCGCGACCACCGCATCTGCGGTAAAACTCCGCTTCTGCAAAAATAACATTGCCAGAAATCCCTCGCACCAGCGGATGCCATATCCCGCTTCTGCGATGCCTTACGCACCCGCGTTTCCAAATTTCGCATCTGAGCGCACGCAAGTGCGCTTAAAAATCTGCTTTTGCGGTCTTTCTCACCCGGACACTTCTCGCTTCTGCGACTCCACGAACGCTTCTGCGTCCATCGCACCTGCGCAAACCAGCCGCAAGTGCGGTCATACCAGAACCAGAAACCTTCAGCTATGCAACATGAAATGAAATGATCCGAAATTGGTCCGAAACACGCACGAGCCCCTTGGGACCCCGTCCAAACATACCAACAAGTCATATAACATCACACGAACTTACTCAAGGCCTCAAAATGCACATGACAACATCAAAACGACGAATCATAACTCAATTCGAAATCATTGAACTTTGAAACTTCAACTTCCACAACCGATGCCGAAACCTATCAAATCACGTCCGATTGACCTCAAATTTTGAACACATGTCACATTAGACATTATAGACCTGCTCCAACTTTCAGAACCGAAATCTGACCCCAATATCAAAAAGTCCACTCCCGGTCAAACTTTCCAAAATTCCAACTTCCCCTATTTCAAGCCAAATTCTACCACGGGCCTCCAAATCACAATCCGTACGCGCTTCTAAGTCCAAAATCACCCGACGGAGCTAACGAAGCCATCAGAAACCCAATCCGAGGTCAAATACTAATAGTCAAACTTGGTCAAACCTTTCAAATTCAAAGCTTCTAGCTGAGAATCTTTCTTCCAAATCAATCCCGAATAACTTGAAAACCCAAATCGATAATTCACATAAGTCACAATACATCATACGGAGATACTCATGCCCGAAAACTATCGAGCGAAGTGCAATTGCTCAAAACGACCGGTCGGGTCGTTACATCCTCCCCCACTTAAACATACGTTCGTCCTCGAACGTGCCCAGAGTTGTTCCAAAAACCATCAAATCGTCGTGTAACCTTACTATGCACATACCCGGAGGGTGATCCCACGTCACCCTATCCCATATAGGTTTGATAACACAACATGACTGAAATTTCTTAATCCAAACTAACCCATAAGCCTTAGAACCAAATATATCACATCCGAATTTTTTCTATAAGATCAGAATCTCACATCTACACACTACATAAGTCTAAACAAGCTATATCAAGCCATATCCACACCCCAAGATGCAATCACATGATATACTACATAATTCAAACACTCATAGCGATAATTTAATCACAGTAGCTCCTCAAAATAACCCAATACCGGTAATAAACCTCTTATCAAACAAGCCTCGTTCTAATACCTTCATATACTGCCAATGATGAAAGAAACACGCCGAAACTCATAACCATTCGTCAGATCAATAAGTTGTGGAACTCCCTCTCCTTCGATAGGAACTTTAGCAAATTTCTAAGCCGACTTTTATTATATTTCTTCCAACCATGCTGTAATCAATTCCGATAGTATTCATTCTAGGTCCAATGACCCCATCTCATCCAACACGACCTCTCTAGCGACATGACACATCAATACAATCTGAAGCCACAACCCGTGCAATCCTTGCATCAATAAGTAGCAGTCCAAATGTACTCAAACATGGAAAATAACATCCACTAAGAGAACCGTCCCGCAATCTCAACGGGATATCACCACAACGCAATGCTAAGAACCCATCACACATCGCAGAACCAAAACACACGAATCTCACACAGTGGATCATACCTCAATACAACTCTGCTACAATGCATGACCCCATCCAAACGTTGGTCCATATTATACACCTCGAGCCACCTTGCTCAAAATCAATAACCCCCGCAAAATTCGACATCAAGCACCCAAAGTGCATTACCATAACCACAGAGAGAAAATAGCACAATGCCACCATCCGGAAAGAACATAGCCAACGCGCAATCAATCACGCAATACCTAAATACTCATCTGGTTGAATTTTCGCTATAAAGCCCCAATAGAACCGCACCATGTGTGCATATATAAACAATGATTCACACTCCTCGTAACATAGAAGAGTGACTCACAGATCATTTTAAAACACGAATAAGCTCAACAACAACTGAATGGCACGTCCCACAACAATAACAGTTCGGAGTCAACAAATCCGACCCGGTGTAGAATACACACCCATATTGGCCTACCAATGAACCCCAAATCAACTATGGTCACCCACAATAAATAAATAATCCTCCGAAAGTCCATAGTGACTGAATCACAACACATACTATCCTCTGCCCAATCTCGGCTACCTTTTCACAGTCCACAACCACGAAACATTCTACTCATGAGAACTCCCAGTCTCTAAATCCATAGAACAAATGAATCATCATATCTGATCTCAACTCCACCGCCTGAATGTCTAACACTTGTTCCCACGAGGAATACTTCTATAATTCTTCTGTGCCACAAAGCAAAATTGGAACACCAGCAATCGATCAAACAAGAGAATGCCGCAATACCAATGACGTATCCATATATCAAACACATTGCCCCTTCTGAAATGTATACTCTCCTCACGCCATACCAAATAGTAATGCTATTTACCTATTCATCTGAAACTGTCCATGCTGCTTAAGAATTTATGACCTTCCTCTCCAAATTGAACCGTGACCTTGCACATGCCAAATCTCGATCCTACACAACACACTGCATATACCATGCCATCCTATGATAGATATGAGAACTTCATAATCCACTCCAAGTCACAAGCAATTGCATACTTAATTAGCTAAGAACTTTCCATTTGATCCCATCCAAGAGGAAATCACTATACATCACATGCGCCTCGCGCCAGTAGGAAATATACATCTCTAACTGTGGTAGAAACCATCAAGAGATCTCCGAATCCCATTTGCACAAAACTAAGCCGTTAGGACTGACCCCTTCTAACTCAACCAAGCTACGCAAGTTACGCAAGCCATCAAAACCCACGAGCATTGCAACGAAACACCTATAGAAACCCACCACATCATAAGCACCCAAAGAACCGATCATATCCATTACCATGCCGATCCAACCTACTACCAAGCTGTCCAAATTCTCTGAGTTCCTTCCGAATTACCTTCAAATTGATACTTTTCCCTGCTAGTACACTACTATCCTTGACTAAAACTTGCCCCATGAACTTTAGCATAAAACCACACCGCCCTAAGGCTCATAAACCGTTGTATTCCTTCTTAAGCACCCCCAAAAGTACCACAACTGAGATACCCGCTCTAAAGAGACCTTCTGCAAATCTAAAGTCATTACCTTCGCCTTCCTGATGCTGATATGTAGAATCCATAATGATATAGAAATGCCACAAGTCCTGACATCCTCCAATATAAATCTCAGTTTCTAGCCAAATACACATCCTGAAGATTCCTAATTGCCACGTATAGATCTTGAATTCATTGGAACCATTCTCGAGAGTAATCCACTCTGCTCAAATCTCAATTAGACTGACCAAACGGATCGAATGACCTATGCCCCATTATCACTCCAAAACCCAAGGAAGTAGCTCCACATTAATGCAACCAAATAAAATCCTGCTCCATGCACATTACATCCTTCACCAATAACAACTCAAATCGCTCTGTGATTCTCATATACTCATAAAGCCTAATACAACTCGTACCCAGAAATTCCTTTACTCAAGTCATCCTCGATCTCACCCTATGCAGAACATAGCTCATTCACAAGTATACCTCAAACCGAAACCAATACAACACATAACCGTGAAATCAACTTATCAATAGCGGACTCCCCCACTTGGCTCAAAGCCATAGATCAAAACACACCATAACTCCCAATGCCCATACTTTATTACAACCATAATACCGCAGTGAGATTCAACTAAATCCTCCATAAGTTAATGCAACACAAACCATATAATACCTCAAATTATTTACAATTCTCGTATTCATCCTCGTAACAGTCAAGCCCACTCTCAGAAGCGATCCAAACTCAAATTGCAACACATATTTCACTGGTAAAAGAGAACTCCTAGCAAACAATCATAGGGATCACACAAACCTCAGGACCCGCAGGAGATAGCCCACCTGCGTTGCCTCAAACTGACCTCTCTCTATACCCTTCCACAGTCATAAACATTACGCAATCACTTAATCATCCTGAGTCTGAACTCATATCACGTCATGAAATCTACTTCAATCCTCAACTTATCAACATGAAAAGACCCTTCAACACACCCATAACTCAGGACTATACATCAAATCAAGATGGAAATCAAGCACCAAATAGTTCTTTCTACACTTCAAGCAGACCCTTCTCGTCACATTCAACCATATAAACACATCTCGTAGTCACATCATACTCATCACGTAGCCATCCAGCCACAAATTCTACGAATAGGAACACTACTGGACATATAAATCCAAAAGCACGTGCTCACACAATCAATACCTCTATGCTCAAACCACAGTCAAAACCCGGCCTCAAGTCCTCCAGACTGGCCCATCGTCAGCATACCGAAATCATATCTTGCACCTCTTCCATAGAATCACAATCCGCCGATGTACAGCAGATACCAAGCGCTCACAGGCGCATACGAATGCGTGGAGGGAATTTAAAGAGTTACACTTCAAGCTGAATCAATGCCGCACGATACGGAAAGAAAGACGGGAAGTATATCCTAAATGTCCTGTAGCCTCTCGAAGATAGATATGGACGTCATCATACCGATCCCCAAGACTCTACTAGACACTTGCTCATGACTTATAGAACCTATGAACCTAGAGCTCTGATACCAATCTGTCACGACCCAAAATCCATGGTAAGCCAATTAACAATTATCCAATTCCATTTAACTTAAAAAAACAATTAACCAACAGAATTATCTAAATCTTATACATTTCCCAAGGACTGGTAGTACAACTCATGAGCTTCCAAGAATTAATAGAGTTTACAAAGCTGTTATGAAGAAAATACATCTTCTGTTTGAAATGTACATAAACCAAATTTATAATCTAGGCTACCGTGAACAAGAGGCAGCACACAACAGGAATGCAGGTACGCCTTCAAATCCATCAACCATCGATCGCAACAACATTAACATCCGGGATCTGCACGCAATGTGCAGGAAGTGCAGTATGAGTAAAACCGACCCCATGTACTCAAAAAGTAACAAACCTAACCTCGGGTTAAAAGCAGTGATGAGCTGGTGCATAGGTCGGGTCCAACACAAATAACCAACAGTAGTTCATACAGTGTACAACAAATAAATAAAGAAATATCTCAGAAATAAAGTGCCCCGCCTTTTTAAAGTTTTCCGAAAATAGTTCCACTTTTCAAGTATACCAATGAAAGCCCAAATCCTCTACCGAAATCGTTAAAAATATGAGTAAGTTTTGAAAACTGTAAATTTTTCCTGAAAATCCTTTCCACAATAGGTAAACATGTTTCATTCCCTTTTTCAAACAGCAAGTGTGAATACCTCTCTATAGCCACATATCAATGCATGTAAAAAGTCACGAATGACGTGATACCGTACAACATGAGGAAAAATGCGCCTCTATGCATATATGCTGTATATGTATGCCAATGCCATGTACCTCAGAGATGAATCATGTACTCACACTCTCAGAGTACTCAACCTCACTGCATCTCACTCAACCGCTCGGTACTGTATATGGCCCATACGGCCTAGGGAAATCCATCCTAGAACATATACAGCACTGACTATAAGTCGCTCACTACTGAGGATAAAGGGTAATCCAACCCTGTGGAGAAATCCATCTCCAGGTATCAAGTACTTCGGATAAATCCATGCCCAGGTAAATCCATCCCTCAATAATATATAAATGCTCAACCACCCAGTACCGTGTATGGACCATGCGCCCCAGGGAAATCCATCTCGAAACATACTCAACAATGACTAGACGTCACATGGTACCAAGGAAAAAGGAAAATCCATCCCTGTGAAAAAATCCATCTCCATATATCAACACTTCGGACAAATCCATGTCCAGAGAAATCCATCCCTCAATAATATCATCCGCGCTCACTGGGGGTATGTTACAGACTCCGGAGGGGCTCCTACAGCCCAAGCGCTATCATAATCATCAATATAACCGTTGCGGCGTGCAGCCCGATCCCATAACTGTCACTCATAATCAGGCTCTCGGCCTCACTCAGTCATCACTCTCCAGTTTCACCCACGGGCTCAAAATGTCATGAAAACTGAATTGGAACAATGATATGATGTATCAATAAGCAAAAACTGAGACTGAGATATGATATGAATGCATGAATGCGACTGAGTACGATATATCAATGAAATCAATGAGATGACAACAAGAAACGACCACTATGGGTCCCAACAATATCAGCATAAAGCCTAAAAATGATATTTAGCATGATGTACAACTCAATTATTTTATCACATGGTGAAAAACACAAATATCAACAAAGTGGGCCACTAAACAGTGCCATGGAAATAACAGAGTCACAACTCACAGGGTGCACGTCCACACGCCCGTCACCTAGCATGTGTGTCACCTCAACACCAATCACATAACACAGAATTCGGGGTTTTATACCCTCACCACTAAGTTTAGAGGAGTTACTTATCTTAAACCATCCAACTCCGACGCCGAGCAAGCCAAGCGATGCTCCAAGAATGCCATCTCGAGCGTAGCGACCTCTGAACGGCTCAACACTAGCCAAAAGAAACTCAAATACATCAGATAAAACCCAAGGAAGCAGTTACAAATGATATAGATCGAATCCGAAGTCAAATCCCAAATCCGGCCAAAAATCACACCTGGGCCCACGCCTCGAAACTCGACAAAACTCACAAAATCAGACAACCCATTCAATGACGAGTCTAACCATACTAGTTTCACTCAAATTCGACTCCATATCAGTGTTCAAAACTCAAAAATTCATATTATGAAACTTTAGGCCAAAACCCCCAATTTCCTCTTTCAATTCATCAACAATTGCTAAAAATGAAAATAGATTCATGAAATATCATCAAAACTGAGTGTAGAACACTTACCCCAATCCTTGTGATGAAAATTGCTCCAAAAATTGCCTCAATCCGAGTCGCACATCTCAAAATATGAAGAAAGAACAAAACCCTTGATTTTTATAACTCTGCCCAGCACTGTCCGCAGTTGCGGTAAAATTATCGCATCTGCGACCACCGCATCTGCGGTAAAACTCCTCTTATGTAAAAATAACATTTCTAGAAAATCCCCCGCACCTGCGGATGCCAAATCCCGCTTCTGCAAAGCCTTACGCACCTGCATTTCCAAATTCTGCATCTGCGCGCACGCAGGTGCACTTAAAAATCCGCTTATGCGGTTTTCCCCACCCGACCACTTCTCGCTTCTACGACTCCACGAATGCTTCTGCGACCATCGCACCTGCACAAACCAGCCGTAGGTATGGTCATACCAGAACCAGAAACCTTCAGCTATGCAACATGAAATGAAATGATCCGAAATTGGTCCAAAACACGCAAGAGCCCCTCGGGACCCCGTCCAAACATACCAACAACTCACATAACATCACACGAACCTACTCGAGGCCTTAAAATTCACATGACAACATCAAAACGCTGAATCACACCTCAATTCAAAACCATTGAACTTTGAAACTTCAACTTCCACAACCGATGCCTAAACCTATCAAATCACGTCTGATTGACCTCAAATTTTTCACACAGGTCAAATTAGACATTACGGACCTGATCCAACTTTCGAAATCGAAATCCGACCCTGATATCCAAAATTCCCACTCCTGATCAAACTTTCCAAAATTCCAACTGTCACCATTTCAAGCCAAATTCTACCGCGGACCTCCAAATCACAACCCGGACGCGCTCCTAAGTCCAAAATCACCCAATGGAGCTAACGGGTCCATCAGAAACCCAATTCGAGGTCAAATACTAAATTCAAAACTTGGTCGAACCTTTCAAATTTAAAGCTTCTAGTTGAGAATCATTCTTCCAAATTAATCCCGAATAACCTGAAAACCCAAACCGATAATTCACATAAGTCATAATACATCATACGGAGCTACTCATGCCCGAAAACTACCGAGCGAAGTGCAATTGCTCAAAACGACCGGTCGGATCGTTACAGCTCAAAAGCACTTTTTTATCTTGACAGAACACCTTAAACTTTCTAAAACGTATTTTTTTAACCCAAAAAAAAACTTTTGACTTTCAAGAAATTTGGTCAAACAAGCTCCAAAACGACAAGAGAACTAGAAGATCTAGGTTCCTGTTGATTTACTGAATTGAGAACTATTTGGTGTATGAGGATACTCGGTCTCCTAATCAAACTCCAATTTAAAAACCATCATTGAACTCCGTCTCTTTGATTGTTGTAAGCAGTATGCGCCCGGAGCGCACAAATGACGAAGCACGTCGAAGGCACACTCTGGTTTATAGACTCCCCATTCGACCCGTCTTTTTAAGGGGATGACACAATTATCCACAAAAATAAAATTATTTACCCTTATCTACCCATTTGTTTTTCTACCCATCAAACTAATTACATTTCCTACCCATAGTAGTTTTTGTGGGGAATTTTCTCTTTTTTCTCCAATTCTTTTTTATCTTTATGCTTCTTTTCTTTTTTTCCTTTTTTTTATTTCTTTTCTCCTTTTCTTTTTTCTCGTTTTCTTCTTATTTTTTTCTTTTTTCTTTTTTATTCATGTATTTTTGCCTAGATCATATTATTGTTATTTTTACCATAACTTATTTCACACTTAAATTTGTGTAACGACCCAGCCAGTCGTTTTAAGAATTAACGCCACGATCCCCTATTAACTGCTTTCCTCGTGTTCGTTTCTGCTATTGTGAGTTGCCGGGAGGATTCGTTTTGAGTTTCGCAGTGTTTTGGGACACTTAGTCCCTAAATGAGAGCTTAAGATTTAGAATTTGGACCGTAGTCGGAAAAGTGTGAAGACGGCCTCGGAATGGAGTTATGTCGATTCCGTTAGCTCCGTAGGGTGATTTCGAGCTTAGGGGGGTGTTCGGATTGTGTTTTGGAGGTCCGTAGCTTATTTAGGCTTGAAATGCCAAAAGTTGAATTTTTGAAGTTTCCGGTTCGTTAGTGAAATTTTGATATAGGGGTGGGAATACGATTCGGAGAGCTGGAATAACTCTGTAGTGTTGAATGTGACTTGTGTGCAAATTTTGGGATCAATCGGACTTGGTTTGGTTGGTTTTATAATCGGGTGTAGGATTCTTGAAATTTCAAGTTCCTTAGGCTTGGATTGGAGGGTGATTCGTGAATTTAGCATTGTTTGATGTGATTTGAGAGTTGGAATGAGTTCGTATGATGTTTTAGGATTGGTTGGTATGTTTGGTTGAGGCCCCGGGGGCCTCGGGTGAGTTTTGGGATGCTTAACGGAAGTTGGAATTGGACTTAGGCTATTTCTGAAGTTGCTGCTTCTGGTATTTTCGCACCTGCAGTGGGGAGCCCGCAGGTGCGGCCCACAGATGCGATGGAGTGAATCGCAGGTGCGATTTTGGCACTATTGGCCAGTGATCGGAGATGCGGTTATTGGACCGCATCTACGGAGAAAGGAGCGCAGGTGCGGTTTATGGCCGTTTAATGAAATCTCGCAGGTGCGAGTCCCCAGCCGCAGAAGCGGGACCTCAGGTGCGGTGCCATGACCGCATAAGCGGAAATCGCTGGGCAGATATAGAAAATTCGAGGGTTTGAGATTTCATAACACAAAAATCGAATTGGAGCTCGGTGGGAGACGATTTTTCGAGGGGTTTTTGAAGGAGAAATTGGGTAACGATTCCTAACTTGATTTTGATCTTAGAACTATAATCTGTTGTTGTTTTCCTCTTCTAATTAAGGAATTTGGGGCATAAAAGTTTGAAAATGGGAGAGAAGTTTCCCAATGGAGAATCCGAGTTTTGAGTGAGATTTTGACGTCAGATTTTGATGATTTTTGTTCGAGTGTGCTCGTGAGTGATCGGGTGTTCAGAATTTGTAAATTTTACCCGATTCTGAGGCATGGGCCTGGGGGACTTTTTGGGGATTTTCTTAATTTCGCGTGTTAGCTTCGAATTTATTAGTTAAATTAGTTACTTGAAGTTATATTTACATTATGCAATTAAATTGAATAGATTTGGGCCATTTGGAGTCGGGTACTCGTGGCAAGAACTTGATTTCGAGTCGATTTGAGCTGGTTCGAGGTAAGTGGCTTGCCTAACCTTGTGTGGGGGAACTCCCCTTAGGATTTGATATTGTTGTTATATGAATGTCGTGTACGTTAGGTGACGAGTGCGTACACGTGCTAATTGTTGGAAAACCCCATTTTCATTAAGTAAATATTTGTGTTTCCTTTTTGTTAAACACTACTTGCAATTAAAAGCGTACTGTTTAGTTTAGGAAAGCATGCCTAAGTGACTTAATTGTCTACCTTCTTAAACTGTTACTTGAATTCTATGCAGCATGTTTAGAATAGAATTATCTATTTTCTTGGTACGAATTGGGATACAACTGTATATTCTTCTTGAGACTGTTGTGTGTCTACTTTGGGACTACAAGACGATATCCCGGGAGATCCCCTTGCACGTTTACTTTGGGACTACGGATCAGTATTCCGGGAGATCCCCCTGCATATTTACGTTTGGGACTACGGGACGATATCCTGGGAGATCCCCTGTTACTATCTTTGTGTACTGACTTACATCCTTTCTGTGATTTTATTCGTTATTGACTGTTAGTATTTTAATTATAATTTCGCATTTCATACTGTCTTACCTTGTTTTAAATATATAACAAGTAGGGCCCTGGCCTTCCTCGTCACTACTCGACCGAGGTTAGGCTTGACACTTACTGGGCACCGTTGTGGTGTACTCATGCCCTTTCCTACACATGTTTTTCGTGTGCAGATCCAGGTTCTTCTGCTCGGGCGTCCTACCAGTGAGGCGGGCAACATTAGAGACTTCGAGGTATATCTGCCGCGTCCGCAGATGAAGTCCCTCTCTATTCTTCCCTTAGCTTTAGACTTCCTGTATTTGCTTTTGATTAGACATTCTGGAGATAGAACACTGTATAGTTCCTAAAGCTTGTGATTTCATGAGATTCCGGGTTTTGGGAGTTTTGTTTTAGTTTTGAGAGTGTGTATTGTATATGTCGAGCAGCATTTCAAAATCTTTTATTATGTTTTAAATCGTACTTGCCGGTTTCGCATTTTATTTCCTTTTTCCGCAATTTGTTAGGCTTACCTAGTCGTATAGACTAGGTACCGTCACGACAGTTCACGGAGGGAGAACTTGGGTCGTGACAATTTGACTCCTTCTTTATTTTTTTTTTCTTTTTATTTTTTCTCTTTATTTCTTGTTCCTTTTCTAATTTCACGTGATTGCCATGCAAACCTTGATCTCCTTCCCTACAAATATCAGTAGACACTCTACCATTAGCAACAACACTACCAGTTATGGAGCAAGAAAACACAATCTACGGCCACCAAATCTCCATATATACTAGTTAGAATAGAAATGATAATAAAATATTGGAAAATGCAATAAAAATATAAGTAGCAAAAAAGACTTCTAGTACCATATGATACCAATATGTTATACATGTATACCAACAGAGTATATGATTGCTCTAGAATATTGCTACAAATCTGCGACTATACTACTGTACCAAAATATTAAAGGATGCAATAAAATTATAGAAAATTACATGCTCGCATTGCAAGCTAAATATTCGCAAGGCAACTTGCTCATTCCGTATACTAACAAGGTATATAGTTGTATGAGGTCGTTCGAACAATTGCCTATAACTATAAAAACTATTACATAATACACATAATCTATGTCCATCGGCACGAAAAAAATTACAGCACTGCAATCATGTTCATATAAATAATTTCTGTCACGACCTGGATTTCCCACCCTCGGGAGTCGTGATGGCGCCTACTCGTGGAAGCTAGGTAAGCCGCGTATTGTAGAATTTCTAACTCATTTATTAGCCCTATTTAACAATTTGAACTAACATGTGATCAACAGTGAAGCATTAACGATAAATAAAAACAAGCGGAAGACTTAATCTGATAAATTAACCATAACCAATACAACTACGCCAACATACATCTCTACCCGGAATCCGGTGTCACAATAGCACGGACTGTCTACGAATACTACATACAAATGTCTGAAAGAAAAGTACTGTCTGTCTCAGAAATAGATGAAAACAGAATACAACTAAAGATAGAAGAGAACGTCGGGCCTGCGGACGGCTGCAGGACTACCTCAGGATCTCTAGCTGGACTGAAGGCAGCCACCCAATGCTACTGTCCAAAAGTTGCCGCTCCGGGATCAGCACATATTGCAGAGTGTAGTATCAGCAAAACCGACCCATGTGCTGGTAAGTGCATGGCCTAACCCCGGCGAAGTAGTGACGAGGCTAGGACCAGACTCTAAATAAACCTGTGCAGTATATACTATGCAGCGGAAAATAACACAGAAATAAACAAGTAAAGACGGGAGGCGGTACATGCTGCAGTGAATATCAATACCAACAGTAATTAAGAGAGATACATGAGAACAACTTAAGATCTACAGCAAAACAATAACAACATTATTGCGGCGCGCAACCCGATCCCTATCATTTATCACTGTTGCGGCGTGCAACCCGATCCAACTATATCATTGTTGCAGCGTGCAACCCGATCCATTTATATCACTGTTGCGGCGTGCAACCCGATTCATTTATATCACTGTTGCGGCGTGCAACCCGATCCATTTATATCACTGTTGCGGCGTGCAACCCGATCCATTTATATCACTGTTGCGGCGTGCAACCCGATCCATTAGTACAATTTAAAACCAATTCACAAATAGAGTCCCGGCAAGGGATCAATGAAGAAACAACGCTATCCCGGCAAGGGAATCGACGGTATAAGTAAATACATCCCGGCAAGGGGGAAATAGCTATAACCAAACTTATTCCAACATCTAACTGCCTCAACTAACACCAATACTCAATCACAAGTAATTTTCACGAGAATAATCATAATCCTTGCTCAATACAGAAAATCATCAACTTAAGCATCCGTAGTATTATTTAAGAACACAACAATTTCAATTTAAGACTCACGGTCATGTTTGACACCGACGTATAGATACTCGTCACCATGCCTATACGTCGTACTCGACAAGTAACAAGTAGCAAATAGGACACAACTCCTAATCCCTCAAGCTAAGGCTAGACCAAACACTTACCTCGAACTTCCACGGCCAACTCAAGCCTCAAACACCGCTTTTCCTTTTGAATTCGGCTCCAAATCAATCGTATCTAGACACTTAATAACATTAATAAACGCCAAACAATCCAATTCCAATGCTTAATTATAGCTTTCCAATCATTCTTCCCAAAAAGTCTAAAATTGACCCCGGGCTCGTTTGGTCAAAACACGAGGTTCGGACCAAAATCCGATCATCCATTCACCCACGAGCCCGAATATATAATTAGTTCCAAAATTCAACCCCAAAACGAGGTCTAAATTCCAAATATACAAAAAGCCCTAACTCTACCCAAATCCCTAATTTTCTACCCTTAAGAACATGATTTAAGCCTAGAAATCTAATGGGTGTTAATGGAAATTAAAGAAAACGAGTCTAAGATTACATTCCTATGAATTGGTAGTGAAATCCCCTTTCAAAAATCGCACAATTTGGAGTTTGGAAGAAGAAGTTATGAAATTTTTGGTTAAGTCCCGTTTTGCTTCTGTTTTAAAATCACTGGACAGGCCTTCATCGCGTTCGCGATAGGCCTATCGCGTTCGCGATGAGTCCAGCTTTGGTGACCTTCGCGTTCGCGACATCAGGCTCGCGTTCGCGGAGCTTTGGCTCCTCGAGCCTTCGCGTTCGCGGGCCAGTGGCCGCGTTCGCGATGCACAAACTTCCCTTCCCCCTGCCCAGGCCCAAAGCCTTCGCGTTCGCGATAGCAGGACCGCGTTCGCGAAGGGAAACACCCCCAAAGCTTCGTGTTCGCGTCCTGTGTCTCGCGTTCGCGTAGAAGGAGATTTCCTTCAGCTTGACCAAACCCTTCACGTTCGCGAGAGTCCTTTCGCGAACGCGAAGAAGAAAATATCAGAACACCAAAAACTGAAAAACCTGCAACTTTTATGAGTTCAAAAACCTTCCGAAACTCACCCGAGCCCCCGGGGCTCCAAACCAAACATACGTACTAACTCAAAACATCATATGAACTTATCCGTGCAATCAAATCGCCAAAATAACCTCTTAAACAACGAATTTAGCATAGAAATCTAAGAAAAATCTCAAAACTTTAAAAGTAGGAATTTTTACAACTACGGGTCCGAATCACCTCAAACGACTTCCGTTTCTTACCAATTTCTCAGACTCATCTTATTTCACATATATGACATGTACCGGGCTCCGGAACCAGAATACGGGCCCGATACCATCAAATTCTAAATGCATTTCATTTCTAAAACTCATAGAAATTTCCAGAAAATAATTTTCTTTAAAAATTCATTTCTCGGGCTTGGGACCTCGGAATTTGATTCCGGGCATACGCCCAAGTCCCATATTTTTTCACGGACCCTCCGGGATCGTCAAATCACGGGTCCGGGTCCGTTTACCCAAAATATTGATTGAAGTCAACTTAAATGCATTTTAAGTCAAATTTCAACATTTTCACATAATAGTTTTCCGGCTACGCGCTCGGACTGCGCACGCAAATTGAGGTGATGCTGAAAGAGGTTTTTAAGGCCTCAAAATGCAGAATTCATTTTGAAAACAAGTGATGATGACCTTTTGGGTCATCACATTCTCCACCTCTAAAACAACCGTTCGTCCTCGATTTGACATAAGAAGGAAGTACCTGAGTCGGGGAAAAGATGGGGATAACGGCTCCGCATATCGGACTCGGACTCCCAGGTGGATGCCTCAGCAGGCTGACCTCTCCACTGAACACGAACAGAAGGAAAACTCTTCGATCTCAACTGACGAACCTACCGGTCTAGAATAGCTACCGGCTCCTCCTCGTAAGACAAGTCCTTGTCCAACTAGACAGTGCTGAAATCTAACACGTGGGATGGATCGTCGTGATATTTCCGAAGCATGGACACATGAAACACTGGATGCACGGCTGATAAGTTCGGCGGCAATGCAAGTCTATAAGCCACCTCTCCCAATCGATCAAGAATCTCAAACGGGCCAATGAACCTAGGGCTAAGCTTGCCCTTCTTCCCAAATCTCATCACGCCCTTCATAGGCGATACTCGAAGCAATACCCGCTCACCGACCATGAAAGCCAAATCTCGAACCTTGCGGTCGGCATAACTCTTTTGCCCGGACTGAGCTGTACGAAGCCTATCCTGAATAATCCTGACCTTGTCCAAGGCATCCTGAACCAGATCCGTACCCAACAACCGAGCCTCTCCCGGCTCAAACCATCCAACCGGCGACCAACACCGCCTACCATACAAAGCCTCATAAGGAGCCATCTGGATACTCGACTGGTAGCTGTTGTTGTAGGCAAACTCTGCTAAAGGCAAAAACTGATCCCACGAGCCTCCAAAGTCAATGACACAAGCTCGGAGCATATCCTCCAAAATCTGAATAGTCCGCTCGGACTGCCCGTCCGTCTGAGGATGAAATGCTGTGCTCAACTCAACCCGTGTGCCCAACTCTCGCTGAACTGCTCTCCAGAAATGTGAGGTAAACTGCGTGCCTCGGTCGGAAATAATAGACACGGGCACACCATGAAGACGAACAGTCTCCCGGATATAGATCTCAGCTAACCTCTCGGAAGAATAGGAGACTGCCACAGGAATGAAATGCGCTGACTTGGTCAGCCTATCAACAATAACCCACACTGCATCGAACTTCCTCTGAGTCTGTGGGAGTCCAACAACGAAGTCCATAGTGATCCGCTCCCACTTCCACTCAGGAATCTCAATCTTCTGGAACAAACCACCAGGCCTCTGATGCTCATACTTAACCTGCTGGCAATTCAAACACCGAGCCACATATGCAAAGATATCCTTCTTCATTCTCCGCCACCAATAATGCTACCGCAAATCCTGATACATCTTCGCGGCGCCCGGATGAATAGAGTACCGGGAGCTATGGGCCTCCTCTAAAATCAACTCTCGAAGTCCATCCACATTAGGCACACAAACTCGACCCTGCAATCTCAAAACTCCATCATCACCTAAGGTAACCTGCTTGGCACCTCCGTGCTGCACCGTGTCTCTAAGGACACATAAATGGGGATCATCATACTGCCGATCTCGAATATGCTCCAATAAGGAAGAACGAGCGACTGTGCAAGCTAGCACGCGGCTGGACTCGGAAACACCCAACCTCACAAACTGATTGGCCAAAGCCTGAACATCCAAAGCAAGCGGTCTCTCACCGACCGGAATATAAGCAAGACTGCCCATACTGGCTGACTTTCTACTCAAAGCATCGGCCACCACATTGGCCTTTCCCGGATGATATAAGATGGTGATATCATAGTCCTTTAATAGCTCCAACCACCTTCTCTGCCTCAAATTCAACTCCTTCTGCTTGAACAAATACTGCAGACTCTTGTGATCCGTGAACACCTCACATGCCACGCCATACAGATAATGCCTCCAAATCTTCAACGCGTGAACAATGGCTGCTAACTCCAAATCATGAACCAGATAGTTTTTCTCATGAATCTTCAACTGCCGTGAAGCATAAGCAATGACCTTGCCATCCTGCATCAACACTGCACCAAGCCCAAAAACGAGATGCGTCACAATAAACTGTATATGGCCCTTAACATGTGTGCAAAATCAACACTAGTGCCATAGTCAAAGCTGTCTTGAGCTTCTGAAAGCTCGCCTCACACTCGTCTGACCACCTGAACGGGGCACCCTTCTGGGTCAACCTGGTCATCGAGGCTGCGATGGATGAAAACCCCTCCACAAACCGATGATAGTAGCCTGCCAATCCCAAGAAACTCCGAATCTCTGTAGCTGACGCGGGTCTAGGCCAGTTCTTGACTGCCTCGATCTTCTTCGGATCAACCTAAATACCCTCTGCTGATACAACATGACCCAGGAATGCAACTGAACTCAACCAGAACTCACACTTCGAAAACTTGGCGTACAACTGGCTGTCCCTCAGAGTCTGAAGAACCACTCTAAGATGTTGCTCGTGCTCCTCCCGACTGCGGGAATAGATCAAAATATCGTCAATGAAGACTATCACGAACAAATCCAAGTAAGGCCTGAACACTCGGTTAATCAAATCCATAAAAGCTGCTGGGGCATTTGTCAACCCGAATGACATCACCAAGAACTCATAATGCCCGTACCGAGTGCGGAAAGCTGTCTTAGGGACATCGGATGCCCTAATCCTCAACTGATGGTAGCCAGATCTCAAGTCAATCTTTGAAAATACCTTGGCACCCTGAAGCTGATCAAATAAATCATCAATGCTCGGCAGCGGATACTTATTCTTGATCGTAACCTTGTTCAATTGCCAGTAATCTATACACATCCGTGTCGATCCATCCTTTTTCTTGACAAACAACACCGGCGCACCCCAAGGCGAAACACTGGGTCTAATGAAACCCTTTTTCAAGCAAGTCTTGCAACTGCTCCTTCAACTCCTTCAACTCAGGCGGGGCCATACGATAGAGCGGAATAGAAATGGGCTGAGTGCCCGAAGCCAAATCAATGCAGAAATCAATATCCCTGTTGGGTGGCATACCCGGCAGGTATGAAGGAAATACCTCAGGAAACCCCGAACAACGGGCACAGAATCAATAGAAGGGACCTCAGCACTAGAATTGCGAACATAAGTCAAATAGGCCAAACACCCCTTCTCGATCATACGCCGAGCCTTCACATAGGAGATAACACTACGGGTACAATGACCAGGAGTCCCTCTCCACTCTAAATGAGGTAAACCCGGCAAGGCTAAGGTCATAGTCTTGGCATGACGGTCCAAGATAGCGTGGTAAGGTGATAATCAGTCCATCCCCAATATAACATCGAAATCAACCATGTCCAGAAGCAACAAATCTACACGAGTCTCAAGACCCCCAATCACCACAATACAAGAACGATGGACTCAATCTATCACAATAGAATCACCCACCAGTGTAGACACATATACAGGGGCACTCAAGGAATCACTAGGCATGACCAGATACGGTGCAAAATAAGATTACACATAGGAGTAGGTAGACCCTGGATCAAATAAAAGTGAAGCATCTCTGCCACAAACCAAAACAGTACTTGTGATAACTGCATCGGAAGCCTCAGCCTCAGGCCTGGCTGGAAGCACAAAACGTCGGGGCTGGGCCCCACCACCCTGGACTACATCTCTGGGATGGCTTGCAGCTGGCTGGCCTCCACCTCTAGCGGCCTGAGCTCCACCTCTAACACCTCTACCTCCACCTCTAGCACCCCTACCCCCACCCCTAGCTGGCGGAGCGGGCGGTGGAACACCCGGTGCCTGAACCATAGCACGGGAACCCTGCTGCTGCGACTGAGTACCCACCAGTCTCGGACAAGCCCTCCGGATATGACCATACTCACCACACACATAGCATCCACCTGAGTGCTACGGCTGAGGAAACTGAGACTGACCCTGGCGACCTGAATGACCACCCCGAAAACTCTGGAGCAGTGGTGCACTGATAGGAGCTGGTGGTGCACTGTAGGACTGCTGATCAGAATACTGCATATGAGAACCACGGCCACCTGAAGCATCGTGAGAAACCTGAAGTGCTAACTGAAAGGGCCTAGGAGGATGGCCCCTACCATACGAATCCCTGCCTCCAGACGAGCCACCACTGAATCTGCCTGAATGACGAGGCCTCTTGTCCGGCCCATGACCACCTCCCTGCAACAGAACCATCTCCACTCTCCTGGCCACATTGGCCGCCTCCTGAAAAGAAATCTCACTCCCTGTCTCCCTAGCCATCTGAAGTCGAATAGGCTGGATAAGTCCCTCAATAAACCTCCTCACCCTCTCTCTCGGTGGGAAGTATGACAAGAGCATGACGATCCAAGTCGATGAATCTGGTCTCATACTGAGTAACGGTCATAGAACCCTGCTGGAGATGCTCAAACTGCCTCCGATAGGCCTCTCTCTGAGTGATGGGGAGAAACTTCTCCAGAAATATCTGAGTAAACTGCTCCCAAGTCAAAGCTGGTGATCCGGCTGGTCTGGCCAAGCAATAATCTCTCCACCAAGTCTTGGCGGATCCAGATAAGCAAAAAGTAGCAAAATCGACCCCATTGGTCTCCACTATCCCCATGCTCCTGAGAACCTCATGACAGTTGTCTAGATAATTCTAGGGATCCTCAGAAGATGCACCGCTGAAAGTAGTAGTGAAGAGCTTGGTGAACCTGTCTAATCTCCACAAAGCATCGGCAGACATAGCTGCTCCATCACTGGTCTGAGCTACCATACCCGGCTGAACTACTCCAGCTAGCTGAGCTGCTGGAGTCTGAAACTGGGGAGCGATCTGCTACGGAGTGCGAGTAGCAGGAGTCTGGGCTCCTCCTCCAGCCTGAGAGACGGCTAGTGCTACAGGAAGCAAGCCTGCCCGGGTGACACTCTCCATAAGGCCCACTAGACGGACCAGAGCATCCTGGAGTACCAGAGTAGCAATAAACCCCTCCGGGACCTGAGCTGGGCCCACCAGAACTGTTTGGGCCGGAACCTCATCATCAAAGTCAACATGAGGCTCCGCCGCTGGTGCTGCTGCTCTGGGCTGAGCTCTGCCCCTACCTTGGTCTCTAGAAAGGACTCGGCCTCGCCCTCTGCCCCTCGTGGGAGCTGCTGCTGGGTGCTCGGGCTGCTGATCGGTGGATGAGGAAGCGCGTGTTCTCGCCATCTGTGAAAGAACAGAGTAGAAATTCAATTAGTATTGAGAAACCAAACCGCACGACAAGAAAGAATAAATGTGAAGTGTTTCCTAACTCTGTAGCCTCTGGGGGATAAATACTGACGTCTCCGTACCGATCCCTCAGACTCTACTAAGCTTGTCCGTGTATTGTGAGACCTATGTAACCTGGAGCTCTGATACCAACTTGTCACGATCCGGATTTCCCACCCTCAGGAGTCGTGATGGTGCCTACTCGTGGAAGCTAGGCAAGCCGCATATTGTAGAATTTCTAACTTATTTATTAGCCCTTTTTAACAATTTGAACTAATATGTGATCAACAGTGAAGCATTAACGATAAATAAAAACAAGCGGAAGACTTAATCTGATAAATTAACCATAACCAGTACAACCACGCCAACATACATCTCTATCCGGAATCCGGTGTCACAATAGCACGGACTGTCTACGAATACTACATACAAATGTCTAAAAGAAAAGTATTGTCTGTCTCAGAAATAGATGAAAACAGAATACAACAAAAGATAGAAGAGAACGCTGGGCCTGCGGACGCCTGCAGGACTACCTCGGGATCTCTAGCTGGACTGAAGGCAGCCACCCAATACTACTGTCCAAAAGCTGCCGCTCCGAGATCTGCACATGGTGCAGAGTGTAGTATCAGCACAACCGATCCCATGTGCTGGTAAGTGCCTGGCCTAACCCCGGCGAAGTAGTAACGAGGCTAGGACCATACTCCAAATAAACCTATGCAGTATATACTATGCACCAAAAAATAACACAGAAATAAACAAGAAAAGACGGGATGGGGTACGTGCTGCGGTAAATATCAATACCAACAGTAATTAAGAGAGATACATGAGAACAACTTCAGATCTACAGCAAAACAATAACAACACTGTTGCGGTGCGCAACCCGATCCCTATCATTTATCATTGTTGCGGCGTGCAACCCGATCCAACTACATCACTGTTGAGGCGTGCAACCCGATCCATTTATATCACTGTTGCGGCGTGCAACCCGATCCATTTATATCACAGTTGCGGCGTGCAACCCGATCCATTTATATCATTGTTACGGCGTACAACCCGATCAATTTATATCATTGTTGCGGCGTGCAACCCGATCCATTTATATCACTGTTGCGGCGTGCAACCCGATCCATTTATATCACTGTTGCGGCGTGCAACCCGATCCATTAGTACAATTTAAAACCAATTCACAAATAGAGTCCCGGCAAGGGATCAATGAAGAAACAACGCTATCCCGGCAAGGGAATCGACGGTATAAGTAAATACATCCCGGCAAGGGGGAAATAGCTATAACCAAACTTATTCCAACATCTAACTGCCTCAACTAACACCAATACTCAATCACAAGTAATTTTCACGAGAATAATCATAATCCTTGCTCAATACAGAAAATCATCAACTTAAGCATCCGTAGTATTATTTAAGAACACAACAATTTCAATTTAAGACTCACGGTCATGCTTGACACCGACGTATAGATACTCGTCACCATGCCTACACGTCGTACTCGACAAGTAACATGTAGCAAATAGGACAAAACTCCTAATCCCTCAAGCTAAGGTTAGACCAAACACTTACATCGAACTTCCACGGCCAACTCAAGCCTCAAACACCGCTTTTCCTTTTGAATTTGGCTCCAAATCAATCGTATCTAGACATAATAACATCAATAAACACTAAACAATCCAATTCCAATGCTTAATTATAGCTTTCCAATCATTCTTCCCAAAAAGTCAAAAATTGACCCCGGGCCCGCTTGGTCAAAATACGAGGTTCGGACCAAAACCCGATCACCCATTCACCCACGAGCCCTAATATATAATTAGTTCCAAAATTCGACCCCAAAACGAGGTCTAAATCCCAAATATACAAAAAGCCCTAACTCTACCCAAATCCCTAATTTTCTACCCTTAAGAACATGATTTAAGCCTAGAAATCTAATGGGTGTTAATGGAAATTGAAGAAAACGAGTCTAAGATTACATACCTATGAATTGGTAGTGAAATCCCCTTTCAAAAATCGCCCAATTTGGAGTTTGGAAGAAGAATTTATGAAATTTTTGGTTAAGTCCCGTTTTGCTTCTGTTTTAAAATCACTGAACAGGCCTTCATCGCGTTCAAGATAGGCTTGTCGCGTTCGCGATGAGTCCAGCTTTGGTGACCTTCGCGTTCGCGACATCAGCCTCGCGTTCGCGGAGCTTTGGCTCCTCGAGCCTTCACGTTTGTGGGCCAGTGGCCGCGTTCGCGATCCACAAACTTCCCTTCCCCCTGCCCAGGCCCAAAGCCTTCGCGTTCGCGATAGCAGGACCGCGTTCGCGAAGGAAACACGCCCAAAGCTTCACGTTCGCGTCATGTGTCTCGCGTTCGCGTAGAAGGAGATTTCCTTCAGCTTGACCAAACCCTTCGCGTTCGCGAGAGTCCTTCCGCGAACGCGAAGAAGAAAATATCAGAACACCAGAAACTGAAAAACCTGCAACTTTTATGAGTTCAAAAACCTTCCGAAACACATCCGAAACTCACCCGAGCCCTCGGAGCTCCAAACCAAACATACATACTAACTCAAAAACATCATATGAACTTATCCGTGCGATCAAATCGCCAAAATAACCTCTTAAACAACGAATTTAGCAAAGAAATCTAAGAAATATCTCAAAACTTTCAAAGTAGGAATTTTTACAACTACGGGTCCGAATCACCTCAAACGACTTCCGTTTCATACCAAATTTCACAGACTCATCTTATTTCACATATATGACCTGTACCGGGCTCCGGAACCAGAATACGGGCCCGATACCATCAAATTCTAAATGCATTTCACTTCCAAAACTCATAGAAATTTCCAGAAAACAATTTTCTTTAAAAATTCATTTCTCGGGCTTGGGACCTCGGAATTCGATTCCGGGCATACGCCTGAGTCCCATATTTTTCCACGGACCCTCCGGGACCGTCAAATTACGGGTCCGGGTCCGTTTATCCAAAATGTTGACCGAAGTCAACTTAAATGCATTTTAAGTCAAAATTTCAATATTTTCACAGGTTTTCACATAATAGCTTTCCGGCTACGCGCCCGGACTACGCACGCAAATCGAGGTGATGCTGGAAGAGGTTTTTAAGGCCTCGGAACAAAGGGTCATCACAATTTCATAATAGAATTCACTTAAAAATGCAGCTAAAACAATAAAAAAAATGTTCAAACTACCATATGATACCAATATGGCATATAAATATACGAACATGGTATACTGTTTTACTGATTAATTTCCGGCAACTATATGACTATATTACTATAACATAACACACATGCATAAAGAGAAAAATAAAAAAATAGTGTACCATATATTAATATAATAATGTATTTCAAGATATTGTACTATAATACTATTATATAAAATAAATGCATAAAGAAAAAATTAAAATGATCACGTAATACACATGCATAGAGGAAAATTAAAAAAAATCAAGATACTGTACTATTCTACTATTACTAAAGAAAAATCAAACAGTGCACCAATTAAATATATCTAATACAACCAAAAAATATTCCAACTAACATATGATACCGGTATAGTATATAGCTATACCAATAGGGTATACAATTGTACGCAAAGAGTTTAAAAAGATTTTTTTAATTCAATTATTAAACTGAAATAATATCAGTTGTCAATAAAAATTTCAAAAACTTCTAAAAGTATCTAATCATAAGAGTATACCATTGCATTATATAGTATACTGTAATAGTATATCATTTGAATGAACTATATACCAAAATGGTATATAGTATATCATTTTGGTACATAGTACAAATTCTTCTTCGTCAGTTCAACTCAATAAATTATACACTATTGAATTAACCAAAATGGTATATAACATGTTATTTTGGTATATAGAGGATTGGTCCATTCCTTCAAAAAAAAATTAGTAGTATACTATTGTAGTTAATTATATACTCTTGAATTAATCATTTTATACCAATAGAGTATACAATATACCATTTTGGTATATAGTACAAATTTATCTTCTTTGCTAGTTCAACTCAATTTCAACCCAAAATTTAAAAATCTACTCTAAAATCTCCACCAAATTGACTCAGAATATAGCCACTTCCTCCCATTAATATTTCGAACATAACCGGTCAGAATTGGATCAAAATAACCACAAACACAATTTATGAGTTTCAAGCTTCAAGGTCCTCCAATGGCAGACTAATGTTTGTCACAATTAAATCATCAAAAAATCATCATTAACACCAAAACTTGCCACAAAGAGCGTCAGCAATTAAAATTTATTATTACATACATAACCTCACAAATTTATAGCAAACTGAAATCTTAGAAAAAATTTATCCTTTTTTGATAGATCTTTCTTTTTTAGCTTTTTTTTTTTTTTTGCTGGGACAAAATGATAAAGATAGGAGAGAGAGGTAGATAGATCATATATCTAATAAAAAATTATAGGGATATTGGCAAAAAGAAAGAAAGAGAAAGAGCGGAGAAAATGACAAGAGAAGAAAGCAAAAAGGAGGAGAAAAATTAGCTTTAACAAAAACAAAACAGGAAGAAGAATTAACGGGGAATTACTTTTGCTTGCATAGGTATATATTGTAATTATTTCTAGAATAAGTAAAGGCGAGTAATTATTTTGGATAGAATAAATATATAGCATAATTTCCTCTTTTTTAACGTGCTTTATGTCATACCCATCTAACATAAGTAGATCAATGCAAAATGGGGATTTAAAGGTCTCTGCAAGCTTAACTCCATCCTATAATCGGCCCATTTAAAAGAAAAAAAAAATCCTGGCCTTTTCCAAGTAATGACCGATTTTTCGGCAATTTTTATTTTGTCGTTTGTGAAATTTATTAAGAGACCGAAATCAATCGAAAATTGTGACTGTCTTTGGTCGCTATTTATTATCGACCAGCCTAATTTCGACGGACTAAAGTCGGTCGAAAATCGATCGATTTTTCTAGTTTTCGATCGATTTCGGCCGGTATTTCTAGACGGTTTTTCGCAGTTTTCTAGTAGTGTTTCTCAATTTGTGCGTGTCATCCTTGATGCAGAGCCATGTTAATCTTTGTTGTATTAGAATATTGCTTGATATGTACAATCAAATTTCTCTATAATAGTCATTCTCTATAACAACACTTCACTATAACGGTTAAACTTTCTTTGAAACCAATTTTTATGTTATGTTATAATATATATTCTTTATAATAAGACTTTGCTATACCAATCAAAGAATTCCCAACGGAATGGGACTATTATAGAGAGGTTTAACCGTAATAATCTATAACAAAACCAAAAATCTTAAGGACTGAGCTTGATTCATCTCATTGCAAAGGTACAAGTCAAAATTCATAAAATATGACTCAATGTAACGTTTTATTCATAGCCAAAAATAATAGTAACATCCAGTACTAAATCCATCATAATACAATACTTGAAATAGTAATATAACTACAAAAAAACGGGGAAAACAACAGAAAATATAAAGATACATGAATCCCAATAAAAGGAGATTAATTGCGTTACTTGTTTTTCTGTTCTAAATAATCTGCAGAAGCTTTCATAATTGCCACAAAAGTTTGAAGATTGGCAATAGAAAGATGAATATTTTCAGCATCTTTAGTCTCAAAATCAAGGGTAAGTTTAATAATGGATGAATTTTCACTTTTCTCCATTACTTCCCATTTAATTAGATAGAAACTGAATCCTAGATCAAGAAATCCACCTTCAAAAATCTCTACTTCTTTTACTTGTTTTTCATCGTCGATTGAGATAAATTTCTCTTTGTATGGAGCATTACCAGGTGTACCTAATATATTGGGAGAAATTCAAAAATAGCCAGATTTATCACTGGTCGTTGAAAAATAGCCAAGTTTCAAAAGTCATTGAAATTTAGCCACTTTAAATCTGAGCGAAAACACTGTTCAAAATCCGGAAAAATACGCCCGCAAATTTTACGGGAGTTCCAGCATAAGTATGCTTGAACTCCCGTAAATTTTACGGGAGTTCCAGGATAACTATGCTGGAACTCCCGCAAATTTTACGGGAGTTCAAGCATAATTATGCTGGAACTCCCGCAAATTTTACGGGAGTTCAAGCATAATTATGCTGGAACTCCCGCAAATTTTACGGGAGTTCCAGCAAGTATAATTGTCCAGTATAATATACTGGAGTTTGGAGCACTAGTGCTCCAGTCTCCCGCAAATTTTACAGGAGTTAGCAAAGTATACCGGTCCAGCATAATATGCTGGAGTTCGTACACAAATGCACCAGAACTCCCGTATATTATACTGGACCGGTCCCTGTTGCAGCAAAATAGTGGCTATTTTTCATTGACTTGATAAACGCTGGCTATTTTTCATTGACTAGTGTGAAAACTGGCTATACCATGATATTTTAACTAATATATTTTGTCCAAACAAAGTAACAAACCTCGTTATGCGATTCAAAAAAAAAGGAATAGAAATATACTAAAGGAGACTCAAAAATTTAACGTGGATTAATGTACATGCAGAGTTAGGATTTGAAGTTTATGGGTTCTGAAATCACCAAACTCATAGCTCGTCTTAGTTACAGTCAAACATCTCCATAACAGCCTCGTTTGTTTCGATATTTTCTAGAAATGTTGCTAGAAAAAATATATATTATAACATAATATAAAAATCGGTTCCAAGAGAAACATGATTTTTATAGTGAATGACTATTAACATATGATCAGCATGTTGTTATAGAAAGGTCTGACTATATATATTTTATGAATTTTTTAATAAAAATACAGAATTTAAGCAAAAGCTATTGCGATCATTCGAATCCGCAATTAATGCTCTCCCTCCGACCTTGGATTAGTGAAAGATTTATATTTTTATTTTATAAGGAATAAGGAAAACTCAGTTATCGTAAATTTGTTAGATTCCTTCGAAGGAAACATAAATCTAAATATGATAATAAAATCAGGACGAATACTTAACATGTCTAACATGTCTAACACCAGCCGAAAAAAATTTTAAAAAATCAGGAATATTTAAGGGAATGAAAATAAGATGATTTTTTAAAAATTGAAAGTAAAATAACTTACTGACTAGCAGGACTGAACCAGGGTCTCCATTGCCTTCAACCAACTCAACCTTTTCAGCTATGTGTGGGAGTTTTTCAACAACAAATTTTGCAAATTGAAGAGTGGAATAGAGATTCCACACTTCAATTGCTGGAACATTTATTTCTACCTGCTCTGAAAATTTTCCCAACATTCTTCTTCTTTAATGACTATATATTAATCAAAACATGTACTGAATATATAGTTGGTCATGGGATAGGCATATTTATATACGAGCTCAGCGCAGAGGTTAACCCGGGATTTAAAAGTGGTGGGGCATTAATGTCGAATAAAAATTTGAACAAATGTTAGAGTTGGCATCGAACCAAGGTAGCACACTAAAAGTTAAGTTGTGCTCCCCAAATCGACCAATGCAGCTGCCTAAGATCTGAATCTTAGGATACCAAATCAAAATCTATATTAATATAAAAGCATGAATACAATGTCGGTTTACGAATATAACCTTATAATATTGAATGCTAGAATTCACAAGGAAAGGATATAATTGGAAATAATAAGCGTTAGGATTCTGGTAGGATACGGTCAATGAAGAGTTACATCACCACTTCAAGTGATTATCCTCTTTAGTTTGGAAATCCACAGGCGAAGACAAGGCCAAACATAAAAGAGAATTATAATTGGTTGGATTGCTACGGGTAAGAAATTTCATGTTTACACACAAGTTTTTTTTAAATATCTTTTGTCAATTTTATTTATTTATTTTCTTTTCTTGAAAAATACAGCAAACACTAAAGACGGTGAAAGGTACTACTTGAGAAGTTGAAATTATTATCAAATTATGTCAGGGGACCACATTCATTTAAAACTTACTCCTATTAATGGAAGACCGTGTAAGACATTTAAGAAAGTTGCAAAAGAAAGTGCATAATTAGAATCAAATAGCATTATTTCTCATTGCTTATGTGACACAGTTTTCTTCAAAATACCATCAGCACTCTGAGATTTGGTTGCATTGTAATTCAATCGACATTAGCAAATTGTATGATGCTAATTATGAAGATATGTCAGACAACTTCAGAAGGATACATGATAGCTCATCACATATTCAATTATAATGCACTCTAAAGAGCATTAATTATTTTTTAGAGAACATGGATAAGAGTGCTAAAAGATATGATTTACCTAAACTTAGTCAGGACCGAGATGATAATGTTGCATCAAAATACTGAGAAATTATTGAAGAAAAGGCCAACACTTGCCTTAGGAACATTTCAATGCACAATCAAAGCTAAATCCTGAATAAAACAAGCATTCAAGATTATATTACAAAGAGTCAATTCTTATAGAGGGGTATTATTCTTTGTAGATAACCCCAAAGGATCTAAAAAATACTCATATATTGTGCATTATTTGCAAATGTTAGATCATGAGGCATGATAGCACTAACGATAATAATTTTACCAGGGGTCCTACGACCTACTGTAAATTCGACATACCTCTTCAAACAACTGAAATAACCATCCTAAATATATTAAACAGATTGGTGGTATTAAATCGATAAGGAAAGCAAATACAATAATATGGGATGAAGCATCAGAAGATCGAAACAATTGACATGAAGTTTAGAGATATAATAGATATTGATGAACTGTTTGATGAAAAAGTATATGAGAGCAAGAACAGACCAACATTTATTAATTTCTTACTTCGAGTCAGAGATGGAAAAGAGCATACAATAAAAGATAATTTGATCCTTAATTATTCCAGAATAATTAGTTTTCAACCCCAATTGTGATCGTAGTGGCGAAGATCTCTTAATGAATAAATAATTTTCGTCATAAAAGGAAAATAAAAAATGGGTAAAGTATATGATAGAAAAATTTATCTTAGCTAACAGAAATTAATATGTTGATCGACTACAAGAGATATTAATCTTCAAGTTTTCTGATGAAAGTAAAATATTACTCAATTTAACTCATTAGAAGATGATACCAACAACGTAATTACTACCACAAAAAATACTTAAATACTCAGTAAATGGCCTTTTACCATATAGGTACATTAAGTTCATCATATCTTATATGTGTTATTGTCATGAAAGTATAATAACAAACAAAGGATCTTCCATTGTCATGCATGGTAGTTTCTTTTTACAAGAAAAATATGCCCATACATTTAAAACTGTCAAATGACTTATGTAACGGTACAATGATGGTAGGGAGAGGATTTGACTATAATATCATATATGCAAAAATTATGATGGATCAAGGTGCTTTTAAGCATATGTTTATCCCTGAATTTATCTTTCATCTCCAGAAAATAAAGAATATCTTCTTAAATTCGTCCAATAATAATTTTCAATACACTTGTATTTTGAATTGATAATAAATAAGCTCAAGGTCAAACAATTTTATTGGACGGTATTTGCTGAAGCATGTTCTATCGCACGAACAATTATATGTTGCACTTTTAGAAGAGTTATCAATATCGATGACCAGGGTTCTAATCATGAAAGAGCAGCCAAAGAGTCAAACGCGAACATACACACACAAAAAAAATATTGTCTACAAAGAAGTCTCACGTAAAATATGATCACATTGCATATTTTTAAACGATAACTACATAAGATTTGTGATCTATAAGTACATAATAATATTATCTAGCTTAACTAAATTGATCATTTATGCAGATTCAGAGAATGTCCAATTAATTTCAATTTTAAGTGTTATACTAATGTAATAACATTGACTTTTGATATAAATGATTGTTGTATTTTTACATGTTAATTGCTTTACAAAAATTGCTTTATAACAAGTGCTATGTATATATACATATATAATTGACTAAACCCTTACGCGCCATCATTAACGTGCAACGCACGTTCATAGAAACTAGTATATACAAATATATACATATATACTTTTTTTCAAAGTTATCGGGGGGCGGTGATCGCCTCCTCAGAGTGTAGGTCCGCCTCTGCTGGGGCGAAGGTAAAGTCCAAATACATATTAGCTGAACTCAATAACTTTTGCTTAAATAGCTTAACCATGGTATAGCAAATATGGTTGAGAGTAACAAATTTCTTTCTCAAAATGGTCAGATATTTCATCTTTAGTTAATTTCCTGTTTATTCCCATTGTTTCTAGGTGAATGGACATCGGACTTTTCTCTCTTTTTTATTTTTGCAAAACCAAACACTAAACAAAAAGTAATCTAGACCCTACTACAAATTAAAATAAAAGTTTGTCATAAGTGAAATGGAAGACCAGTTAATTTATTCTAGAAAGACTAATCTCAGTGGCCCGTTAATACTAATAAAGTTCCAATTTATGCTGTGCATGTTGTCTTCACGTGACCTATAGTTTACGGATCTAAGTTGTGAAATTAGTCATTGATACTTGTATCAAAGTAGGCTGCCTACATCATACCCCTTGAGATACGACCCTTCCCCGTAGTGGCGGAGCCAAATTCAACCAAGGGGAGTCAATCGACCTCCCTTCGCCGGAAAATTATACTATATTGCTAAATAAATTTTTTTATTCTATATATATTTACTATACATTGACTACCCTTAACTTTTCGATATATCTAATTTTTTTATATTATGACACCTCTTGATGAAAATCCTGACTCTGCCACTGCTTCCTCGAACCTTGCGTGAATCCGTTCACTGGGCTAGCAAAGTTGGAATTCTTGTCTTGAGGTTTTACCTTAATTTCCTCAAAAACATTTTGTGTTCAAAATTCAAAGTCGGCAAATGCAGCCATTGACATTTCTATGTAAACGTAAAACACGTTCACAAATCATAATACACTTTGTACGAACATGTGTTAGGGTTTTCGTACATATATGTTTCCTTTTGTAGATAAAAATGTGTTTAACACTTTCTTCTACTATTTCAGTGATTTCTAATTTCAGAACTTTTTGACAAGTAAACTGACATATAATCTAGAAAAGATTTTAAAAAATTCATTTGAAAAAAGTATTGTATTGTATTGTACTGTACCGTTTTGATGTATACAATGTTTGGATAGATTATATTATTTGTCGTCGTTTCATGATGCCATGCACCAATAATATGAAGAATAAACTTACAATTATTGTTAAAAAAGTAAGGTATGAGGTAGAATTATTATATAAAAAGGTAGGGTAAAAGATAACATAAGATTATTAATAGTAATAAGGAAGGGCAAGATAAGAAAAATAATAAGGTAATGACGCGACCACACCAAATCGGTCGTTCCATAATGTGACACTTTTCATCTTTACGTAACGACGGATTTAACGATACGATACAATAAAATTTAAAAAACAATCAAAACAAACATCGTATTTAAAGTAGCAATACAATACAATACAACAGGTAATAATCATCCAAAACAAGCTGTTAGTTGTTTATAAGACTGCTTTTCTCTGTAGTGGATGGGGGAGAATCTAGCTAATTGAAGTTTTTAGTTGGCAAGGGACCGGATGGAAAAACTACACAGTACAGCATATATATATATATATATATA
>NW_017672123.1:51952-69961 GCF_001879085.1 Nicotiana attenuata | reverse complement strand
TAGACGCTTAAGCACCACTACTCCAAATGTTAATCTGCCACTGACCTCAATCGTATCTCCCCGCTTACAAAATGTACTTTCTCTGCTTTCATTTTATATGATTGTCTTTTATTATATAATTTATTTTTAAGAAAATATATTTTTTATATTTAAAAACTATTATCTTATATGTCGCGTTTTTACTGCAATGGCATACTTTTATAGTCATAAAAATGACATGACATGTATGCTAGTTGTAATGTTACTTTGTTATTGGGACTTGACTGCAAATGGAATTTTTACTACTAAGTCTTGCTACAAACTGATTAATCCTAGAGCAAACAATTTGATTGATTTTGATTGGATTTGGAAGTCCAACTGTCCCAACAAGATTAGATTTCTCTTATGGAAATGTCTCCACAATAGGCTCCCTACGCGTCATTACTTACACTATATAGGCCTAAATATCGACCCTATTTGTCCAGTATGCAGAAATGGAGAGGAAAACTCTTAAAACACATTTTCATAACTTGTGCTTCTGTCAATACGTTCTGGACAATTATAGGTCAATCTTTTTCCCAGGCAAAAAACCATACTGATTGGTTGCTTAAGATTAGAAACATTCGCCCAAATCCCCCCTCCACCCTTTTAACTTAGGATAACCTCTTTCCATTTGTCATATGGATAATTTGGGCAAACAGAAACAATAACAATCACAACAATATGACCCTCAAATATAACCATTCCCATGCAGTTTCCCTTGCTTTAGAATACTACCATTTCACGACTAGGGAACCCATAGTTACCCAATCCCTTTCAATAAAGATTGCTTGGAACAAACCCTCTCATAATTTTATTAAACTAAACATAGATGGTGCTTCCAATATGACTCAGACTTGAGAGGCATGGGTGGTGTTTTCAGAAACAATAGAGGAGACTGATTAATGGGTTTCCAACACTCCAATCCATTGTCTTCCCCTCTCCAATCTGAACTAGAATCTTTAAGTATAGGGCTTTCAATAGCGGTCAAAAATGGTTACTCTCCACTAATTGTGGAAACAGATGCAACGGAGCTTATAAAAATCTTATATTCAAATGATATGCCTTGCAACTCTATTATTACTGANTAAATACACCTCTCATTTGCCTTTTTATCTTCTTAAGGCATTTGTATCTTCTCTCTTTAGTATTATTTCACTTGTATTTTTGGAGTGGAATAAAATATTAGTTGTGTCCGAGGAAGTAGGCAAAATTGGCCGAACCTCGTAAATTGTGGTGTTCCTTTTATTGTTGTTTTATTGTCTTATTTATTATTTGGTGGCTGTCATAATTTTTGGGTATAGTAGTTGTGACTCATTCACACTATATACATTTGGCTTCCGCAACAATTGGTATCAGAGCCAAGGTAATTGTCTAAGTATGTTCTGTGGTTGCAGCATAGTCTGATCTTCCACATCAGAAAAGATTTATCTTGGTAACTGAGTCAAGGTTCTGTCTGAGTATGCTCTGTGGTTGCAGCTTAGTCTGATCTTCCACACCAGAAAGGAAATAATCTTGATTTGTGTCGTCAGCTATTAAATAATATTTGTATCAAAGATGGGAGACAATAAACAAGAAGAATCTACATCAAGTGTCAACAATACGTCATCATTGGCATCTTCGCTTATGACAAGAATTGTGTCAAATGCAAAATTTGCGGTAGAAATTTTTGACGGGTCAGGATATTTTGGGATGTGGCAAGGCGAGGTTCTAGATGTCCTTTTTCAACAAGGGATAGATCTTTCCATTGAAGAAAAAAGACCAGATGTTATTGGAGAAGAAGATTGGAGAATTATCAACCGTGTTGCTTGCGGTACCATTCGATCCTACCTTGCTAGAGAGCAGAAATATCCATACACAAAGGAAACATCTGCAAGTAAATTATGGAAAGCACTGGACGATAAATTTTTGAAGAAAAATAGTCAAAATAAATAGTACATGAAGAAGAGACTATTTCGCTTCACCTATGTTCCTGGTACCACGATGAATGAACATATCACCAGTTTCAATAAGTTGGTCATAGATTTGCAAAATATGGATGCAACTTTTGATGATGGTGACTTGGCCTTGATGTTGTTGGGGTCACTTCCTGATGAGTACGAGCACCTTGAAACTACTCTACTCCATGGGAATGAAAAAATTTCTCTCAGAGAAGTTTGTTCGGCTTTGTACAGCTATGAACAAAGAAAGGGAGAAAAACAGAAGGGCGGAGAAGGAGAAGCACTGGTTGTGAGGGGTCGTCCTCAAAATCAAACGAGGACAAAGAAAGGAAGATCCAAGTCAAAATCTAGACCCAACAAAGATGAATGTGCCTTTTGTCGAGAAAAGGGGCACTAGAAGAAAGACTGTCCAAAGTTGAAGAATAAGGCCAAACATAACAATGGAAAGGCCATTTGTCACGACCCGGATTTTCCACCCTCGGGAGTCGTGATGGCGCCTACTAATAGGAGCTAGGCAAGCCAATTAATTTAACATTCTCTCAACATCATTAACAGTATAAAGAAGAACGAGGCAATTAACATAAAAGTGGAAGTCTCGAAACATAAATAACTGAAACCAAGTGCGAAAATTCAAATACATCTCTACCCAGATCTGGTGTCACTAAACTCACGAACTTCTACTGAATGCTAAAAATAAAGTCTGAATAAGAATACAGTACTGTCTGATCCGATACAAGGGAAATCAAACAAAAGACAGAGATAAGAGAGACTCCGGGCCATGCGGATGCCAGCAAGCTACCTCGGAAATCTCCGGACTGAAGTAAGCTCCCAACGCTCCTACTGCTGACCAAAGGCTCCTGCTCCGGTACTATGATCTGTGCAAAAAAGCACAGAAGTGTAGCATCAGCACAACCGACCCCATGTGCTGGTAAGTGCCTGGCCTAACCCCGGCGAAGTAGTGACGAGGCTAGACAGGACCTACCAAAAACAACCTGTGCAGGTATATATATACAAATGCAACAGTAATAACAACAGAGAATATCGACTAAAAAGGGGAAGGGGGCATGCTCGGGGAAAATACAGCGAATACAGATCAACGGATATAACGGCGAAACTATCTCAATACCATAGCTCATATATAAGTGGTCGGCGCGCCACACGATCCCATTTCTTAATTCATAAGTGGACGGCGTGCCACACGATCCCATTTCATAATATATAAGTGGTCGGTGTGCCACACGATCCCATTTCATAATATATAAGTGGACGGCGTGCCACACGATCCCATATTATAGTATATAAGTGGACGACGTGCCACACGATCCCATATTATAGTTCAAAATATCTGACTTTGTAAAGAAGGCCCCGTTAGGGGAATTCGACAACATAACACTTTAACCCGGCAAGGGTACAACTAACAGCCCAAATATCCCGGCAAGGGAGAGTACATAATAATAGCCTACACGTCCCGGCAAGGGAATAATCACAACTCCTCCTCTTTTAACTCACTTCTTTCTCAATTATCACATTCTTGTTCGAGACAACGCTCCAAAATATACCAACCACGATTCTTCCTCAACCGCTCACATTATATGAAGTTTATCAATTAAACAAGGAAGTTATGTCACATCATTCGAGTTAAAAGCAATTAAGACCCACGGTCATGCTAGACTCCGGTGCATAGACGACTGTCACCACGCCTATACACCGTACTCCACATTTAGGAAGTAGCAAACAACATCCTAATCTTATACCCTCAAGCCAAAGTTAGAACAAACACTTACCTCAAAGCCTTGAAATCCACTTAATCCTCAACTATTGCTTTACCTCGCGGTTCCACCTCCAATTCGCTCGAATCTAATCACAAATTGCTCAATTACTTTAATAAACATTATATGAATCAATTTGAATGCATAAAATGAGTTTCCCAAGTTTTTCCCAAAAATTCCAAAATCGCCCCCGGGCCCACGTGGTCAAAACTCGAGGTTCAAACCAAAATCTGGTTACACATTCCCCCACGAGTTCAAATATATAATTTGTTTTGAAATCGGACCTCAAATCGAGGTCCAACCCCCCAATTTATAGAAAATCTAGGTTCTACCCAAAAATCCCAANTACAAAGCAAGATTGGTGGCCAAAGGATATGCTCAAAAGGAGGGAATTGATTACAATGAAGTATTTTCTCCGGTTGTAAAACATTCCTCCATTAGAATTATGTTGGCTTTGGTAGCACAGTTGGATTTGGAACTAGTTCAGATGGATGTAAAAACTGCGTTTTTACATGGAAACGCGGAGGAGGAAATCTACATGACTCAGCCAGAAGGATTCAAAGTTGCTGGAAAAGAAAATATGATGTGCAAACTTGAAAAATCATTGTACGGATTGAAACAATCTTCTAGACAATGGTACAAGCGATTTGACAAGTTTATGTTGCGGCAAGGGTACAAGAGAAGCAAATACGATCATTGTGTGTATTTGCGCAAGTTTGAAGATGGTTCCTTTGTATATCTTCTCCTATATGTTGATGATATGTTGATAGCTTCCAAGAATACGGAAGAAATTGATAAGTTGAAGTTTCAACTGAAGAAGGAGTTCGAGATGAAGGATTTGGGTGAGGCAAAGAAAATTCTTGGCGTGGAGATAATAAGAGATAGATGTTCAAAGAAACTCTGTTTATCTCAGAAAGAATATTTGAAGAGAGTACTACAGCGCTTTGGCATAGATGAAAGGACTAAGTCAGTTAGTACTCCACTTGCTCCCCATTTTAAGCTAAGTACTATTATGTCGCCAAAAGATGAAGACTGAACGGGAGTTATAGTTGTCAAGGGGTACCATAGTGCAAATGTTGTTGGTAGCTTGATGTATGCAATGGTCTGTACAAGACCTGACATTTCACAAGTTGTTGGAGTTATTAGCAGATATATGCATAATCCAGGAAAGGAGCATGGCAAGCTGTAAAGTGGATTCTACGGTATATTCATAATACTGTAGATGTTGGGTAGTTTTTTAGCAGGAAGGCAATCTGTCTGTAGTTGGATATTGTGACTCAGATTTTGCGGGTGATCTGAACAAATGAAGATCAACTACTGGTTATGTGTTTACTTTTGCAAAAGCATCAGTTAGTTGGTAGTCTACTTTGCAGTCAACAGTTGCTTTGTCTACAACAGAGGCGGAGTACATGGCTATTACAGAGGCTGTGAAAGAGGCAATTTGGCTTCAAGGGTTGCTAAAAGAGCTTGGTGTTGAACAAAAAGGTATTACAATTTTTTGTGATAGTCAAAGTGCTATTCAATTAGCGAAGAACCAAGTTTATCATGCAAGGACGAAGCATATTGATGTTCGGTATCATTTCGTACGAGAAATCATAGAGGAAGGTGGAGTCACGGTGAAGAAAATTCATACTAGAGAGAATCCTGCTGATATGCTGACAAAAGTGGTGATTGCGGTCAAGTTTCAACATTGTTTGGATTTGATCAACATTGTTGAACACTGAAGATTGAAGATGAAGACACAACCAAAATTTGTTATTGAGAGAAAATTGAAGATGTGGAATTTTGCCAAGGTGGAGATTTGTTGAAAATGTCAAAAGTCCCACATCGGTGGGTGACATATTTGGTTGGGTTTTTTACCCTATAAAAGAAGGCCTAATGTTTAGGATTTAAATATACCTCTCATTTGCCTTCTTATCTTCTTAAGGCATTTGTATCTTCTCTCTTTAGTATTATTTCACTTGTATTTTTGAAGTGGAATAAAATATTAGTTGTGTCCGAGGAAGTAGGCTATATACATTTGGCTTCCGCAACAAAGTAGTCACGCACTTGTCAATTACACTAGATTTTTTTTACTTTTTTTTTGGTGGGGGGGGGGGGGGGGTAGGGGAAGAGAGGGGGGAGGGGAGATTATAAGCTTCGTATTGAACGACAATGAGCCAGAATGTCTCGTTTGCTGAAAATTGATGCTAAAATGTGCTGGATTTAGGAGTATCTATAGCTATATAGATAAAGTTTCACATACTGTAATAATGGATATTCCCCATCTACATTTCTAGTATGGTTTTGAACTACCTTTTTTGTTTCTTTATTATGAATGTACTATAGTTATTCGTTTCGATCAATTAATTATTCAATATTTTGTCTGGAGTTGGATTCATATGTCAAGAAAAAAAAGTGGATGATCTTTTGCCACGTTTTATAATTCGACAAAGAAATTAAATTATATACAATTACAAAGTAATTTTTTTTAACAGTATCCATATAGTTTAAATGTGTGAATGAAATAGTAGGTTTGTTACTTTTTTCGGATTATTAGTTACTACATCATAGGAATTTACTTATATTACTTAAGTAATCTAAAGTAACTTGATTTTGTAATATTTTTTACACTATAGTGCATAAGTAATTCGGGAAAGGATGCAATCCTAAAGGGGTATTGTATAACCCAAAATTTAGATCTAGGGTTTATATATACAATTAGATTTGTAGTGAAAAAGAATTAATCTTAGTCAATATTAATATCCAACTAATAAATCAAGTGTATTTATAGAAAATATCCCACGTTTATTGTTGGGTAGCAATAAATAATATCAATAATGGAGTAACGAGTAACTCAAGAATACGATGAAAGAGCGATAAATAACAATAAATGACATTCAAGTAAATAAATGAGTAGAAGTCACTCGATAAAGGTGAGATTCCCCAATAACTCTTCTGACAATGGTGGATAATGATAAGCCTTTGAATGTTCGGTTTCCTCTTGGATCGGGAGAGAAAAGATAGATAAGAATGCAAAAGGGTGAACTTTGTATGTATATGATAAGGAAAGAATCTTCAAAGAATGTCAATGTCTTGTTCTTTACCATGAATATACAATGCCCCCTATAACTACATATCTTTCTATGTATAATGGTACATGAGCCTCAAAAACCCTAGATAGTACAACTGGGGGAATATTCGCTGGAATATTCTCTAAGGAATAGTGATCGTAGAACTAGCCGTTACTGCCTTCTGAAGAGGAATGCTCGTCATCATCCTCTGTCGAGTCACTTCGACCCCATCGACGACACGTTGTTTTCTCGTGACGTCGATCCTTTGAGGCCAGGTCATTGTATCCTATTGACCACACGTGGTAGTCCCCGAAGGCTTCCTCCATGTTGACTTCGTCAATACATATCGTGATGTATTTCGCTCGTACAGGTGTAATGTAGATATTCTACCTTAAAGCAAGCATTATGACAACTTTACGTCAAAGCTCAGCTACCTCTGTATATAGTTACCTTGGTAAATTGTAAGACAAAATGATAGTAAGAATTGAAAGGGGTGTGGACGAGTGGTCACTTGGTCTTGCTTGTTATAGACAACCTACTTAAGTTTTTAGCACAAACTGACAATTCCAACTCAACAATTTTGATGGTCATGTGGTCCTTAAAATGAGTGTGAAATATTGTTAGCCATGCTCTTTGATATCATCGTAATGGGCTCTCACCTACCCTTAACCAAATTTATAGTTCTCCAAGACCTTAAAATTTTGAAAACAACTTCACAAAGTTTGATGTTTTCTTTTGGTTTCACACTCGATATTCGATATTTGTATTAGATCTAACTAATTTTGAATTTGAACCAGAAAATCCCACATGAGGGACAAAACGCTCCCTGATAGAATCGATTTCATACGCAGAGCTTAAACCCAAAATTATCTAGTTAAGGATAAAGAAATACTTACCACTTAACTATAACTCTGGTTAGAATTTGAAAACAACGTCACAACTAATTTACACAAAAGCATATGAACCACAAAGTCATCAAACACACACTATGGTCCAGAAGGTGTCCCTTTCTTGTATACACTTTCCTTCTCCTTCATGTAACATTACTGGACTGGATATAGAATATAAAACATTACATTAATTAATATATTGAAGAACAGATATAACAGTTTAAAAAAATAATTGATTGAAAATAATTACCACATATAAATTTAAAGTCAATGAATTTGATAAATACAAATATCTCAAACTTATATAAGGTGTATAAAACAATATTATTAGGGAATTGGGTGCAAACTATATACTATGACTTGTCCACACGAAAAAAACAAAAAAATTATGACTCTATCCACACTCTCCAGGGCGCACAGTTTTCTGCACCCAACTTTCTTTACCTGATCCTTGCCAAGAATACTCCCAGTCCAACTAGCATAATTTTGAAGCACATGAAATATTAAAGGTTCTAATAAGTTTTGCTATTAATAACAATTTGTGGTGATTATTAGAAAGTAACCATTTTTTGTAGTGTCTTGACATTAGCCAAATATAGCAGCTGACAACAATTTTGGTTTGGACTCTCAACAGTTATACAGATTATGTCTTTGTTTATCTCGAAAATACGAGTAACAATTAAATTTGATTTGTGGTTTTAAAGATACGTGATTAGATTCAATACCAATTAATAATCAAGAAATATGAAGTAGAAATGAAAGAGACAAATGAATCAAACCAATGTAACTTAGCCATAGTGACCTCGAGATGGTGACCTCGAGACGAGCTAAGAGCAATAAAGTAAGAAAAGTAAAGCAAGAGCAGTAGATCTAAGGGACGGTGCTGATGAACAATAGGCAAAAAATAGAGAGTATATTCTTTTCTCAGTGATTGTGTATCCTTACAAATGATTGGGGTCCCCTTTATATAATATCCTACCGGGATTTGTGCCATGATCATGGGGACGTGGAAGGAATCTAGCTCATTCTGTTACAAATTCATAACGGTACTATTCCGGGGTCGAGCGTACTCGGCCCCGGTATTCCTCGTGCTCCTATCTCCGGGCATTGCACTCTGTCTTCGAGCTCGACTCTGGTCCACCGGTCTCGAACTTGACCTCACCCGAACTTGGGCCTATGACGGACCCTCAAGCTTATAAATCGGAGGCTTCTGATTTTGACCGTATACAGATAGCCCGCGTTTCTTAGAATAAGATTATAAGAAACGATTTGAGCCTCGATTTTCTCGAGCCCTTTATGATGACACCATGCCCGTGAAGTAGACACTCGAAGTGACTGGAAATGTCATGTCGACACGCTTCCCCAAAATATCAAATGCGCGCCAGTACTGGTCGGCCACTAGCGCCGCCGAACCGTCGTCGCCTTCCTATAAACATGAGGCTACTCCGTTGAACAAAGAACTGTACTCATTTCATCTTCATTTACTCTGATCCTTTCCCTTCTTTATTTCTTTCTCTAATCATCTGTTTTCATGGTTCGAACTTGTGACCTCCTGGTCGCATGTCAGCAACTTTACCAGTTACGCCAAGGCTCCCCTTTTCAAAGCTTCGATTCGAAACAACGAGAGAAGGGCGCAGAATCCTTCCCGCATCAGAAAATATGCGAACTTCACCCTGTCGCTCATCTCTCTTAACTTCAACCTGGCGTGGCACTTCATTCCTTTTTCCTTCCATGGAGTGAGGTGGCACTATCATCTACTAACTTTTTTATCTCACACCGGTACAACGTCCCAATGATGAATATTCTTGGATCGTTGCTCGTGCATCTTGCAACCTTCTTTGGTTTTTCTTGTGATAGAAGGTGAAGCTATATCTTCTTGTCTTCCCTTCTGGTGTTTTTCTTTTGCTGCTCTTTTTAACGGATTATGGCCCTAAATTTCAACAGAATGCTCAATCCCAGCTGCTGGAAATATAGTTACATTTATCGAGGGTTTTCTACCCTAAAAGTCTTCAAGCACACAAACATTTCCAAAGATCAAAATAGGGTTCCCGGGAAGGAGGTTCCCGAAGATGCCGCTCTCGAGGTCGTGGCCCTAAAAGTAGATTAAGTTCTTGGCTTTTGTTTTTTGCTTCTTTGTTCCTGTGTAAGGACCCTTCGTGGATGTTGTAAATATATTTTATAACCATCTCTTGGAAATAAAAAAGGATCTCTTTGTCTCATTTTTGGCTCGTGTTGAATTCCATTCCGTCTTTATTTGTGAAAATTTTGATTGTATAACTTTAGGGATTAGTCCGAATACCTGACTTAGAACATAATAAACCCTTAGGCTTCTAATCGATCAATATAATACCCCTTAAGGTTTTTGTTAATCCTCGAGCTAAGCTTAAATTGATTCGATGTGATCTCGGGATATCGTGACTCTTGAGTCTGAGTCGAGTGAGAACGGAGTCTCGAACTATATGTTTTTGGCCTTTAAGCCTTTCGAAGTTGGCCCTTAGGCTCTTATATATCGGCCCTTAGGCTCTTTAAATTGGCCCTTAGGCTCTTTAAGCTGGTCCTTAGGCTCGTTAAGTTGGGCCAATTCGGCCTCTAGGATGGTTATATAATTTTTTCCTCTTTTCGACTAAAAGACTTAGTGAAAATTTTGTTGTGCCTTAGCATTTGTTTTTTGTACCCATTGGTTTTTTCGAAGGTTCGATGAATCAGAACCTTATCAATAGTTTGTTTGTGCCAACATAATCGAATTCCTTTTGAGGTTTTTTCGAAGGCTGATGTTATCGAAGCCTTTAGATTATTCGAGGGCTGAATTTATCGAAGCCCTTTTGCTTTTGCCGAGGGTAGCCTGATTTGACGGGTTTTTCAAAGTTTTTGAAGGCCTTTAATTTATGGTGGAAGTCGGACGTCTCCGAGCGGCACTATTTCGGCCGTAGCCTTTTATATGACCGTAGTCTTTAATATGGTCGTAGCCTTTAATTTGGCCGTAGCCTTCGGGTGTGTCTCTTGGACTTGTTCCCCGATTTCAAAAAGTTAGTCCCCGAGTATATTGGCCTTGGCCTTTGTTTTGGAGGGATGCCTCTTTGAGGTCTTATGAGTCCGAGTTTTTGGTGACTCGGATGAATTGACTGTCGATGACAGTCCCCGAGTATTCGGGGATGCTTTTATGCTTTGGCTCTTGAGCCGTTTCCCGTAGGATTATAAGTGTAGAGCTCGTATAATAGTAGACTTCTTTGAGACACAAAGTGTTTTGGATATAAACAAAATGCTTCTTCAAATTTGATACATGCGTACATTGTTTTGCCGTCGGGGCTCGACTATTCTATATGGACACGGTTCATCTGACAGTTTGGCCCATTACAAAGTTTTCCTATCGAGGCCCTCTTAGGCGTGAAGTATTTTCCTTGAAAATATAACCTCTGAGGGTGATGCCCCGCAGTATTTGAGGTTGGTTGAAAAGAAGCCTTGGATACTGTTGAGTTCTCCTTAGGTAGCACATAGTTGTTGCCTCATTAAAAACCTTGCCGGTAAAATCCATTTGGGACAAAATCCGATCTAAGGGAAAAAGAGTGCAACGCATGCTTTAAAACTTAAGGCCATCGTGCGAATAGGGCGTCTTCGATAGCTTCGATCGAAAATCTGCAATGATTTAGTTTTAAACTCAAATGGACAAAAAGGATAAAACCATACCTTAGCAGTAGTATCATTTGAGTAATGATACGTTCCAATTGTTTGGTAGTTGTTCACCTTCCATCGTACTAAGTTTGTAGGATCCTTTGCCGACCACTCCGAGGACTCGGTACGGTCCTTCCCGATTCGGGCCTAGTTTCCCTTCGTTTGGGTCTCGAGTATTGAGGGTAACTTTCCGTAGAACTAAGTCATTGATTCCCAAGTGTCGGAGATTGGTCCTTCTATTGTAGTACCTTTCGATCCTTTGCTTTTGTACGGCCATCCGAACAAGGGTTGCTTCTCGTTTCTCATCTAGCAGCTCGAGGCTGGTGTTCATGGCCTCGTGATTTGAGTCCTCCGATGTGTGTCGAAACCTAGCGCTGGGTTCTCTGACTTCGACAGGGATGAGAGCCTCGGAGCCATACACTAAAGAGAACGGGGTAGCCCCCGTGCTGGACTTAGCCGTTGTTCGATATGCCCAAAGGACCTCGGGTAGAACTTCTCTCCATTTCCCCTTTGCATCGTCCAACCTCTTCTTTAGGTTTTGAATTATGGTTTTATTTGTGGACTCGGACTGTCCATTTCCAGTTGGATGGTACGGTGTCGATAAAATCCTCTTTATTTTGTGTGCTTCGAGAAACTTCGTCACCTTGCTGCCGATGAATTGTTTTTCCATTGTCACACACAATCTCGGCAGGTATCCCGAATCGGCATATGATGTGGTCCCAGATGATGTCAATAACTTCTTTTTCTCGGACCTTCTCGAAGGCCTGTGCTTCCACCAACTTAGAAAAATAATCAGTCATAAATAAAATAAACTTAGCCTTACCTAGGGCTGTTGGCAGAGGGCCGACTATATCCATTCCCCCATTTCATGAAAGGCCACGGGGATAAGACCGAATGGAGTTGTTCACCGGGCTGATGGATAATCGGTGCAAATCGTTGGCACTTATCACATTTTTTGACAAATTCCTTAGTATCTTTTTCCATGTTATCCCAGTAGTAACCTGCTCTGATCATTTTGCGAACCAAAGACTCGGCGCCGGAGTGATTCCCACAAGTGCCTTCATGGATCTCTCGAAGAACATAATCGGTGTCACTCGGCCCCAAACACACCGCCAATGGCCCATCGAACGTTCTTCTGTATAATGTTCCATCTTTATCTAATGCAAACCTAGCAGCTTTGGTTCGTAAGACCCTCGATTCTTTATGGTCCGGTGGGAGTTTTCCATTCTTCAGATAGTCGATATACTTATTCCTCCAGTCCCGCGTTAAACTTGTTGAATTTATCTCGGCATGACCCTCTTCAACCACATACTTTGATAATTGGACGACAGTCCCTGGGACGATGTTATCTTCTTCGACCGAGGATCCCAAATTAGCAAGTGCATCGGCGTCGCTATTTTGTTCTCGAGACACATGATATCAGAGTCCACTCCTTGAAGTGGTGCAAAGTTACCTGTAGCTTATCCAAATACCGTTGCATTCTATCCTCTCGGACCTCGAAACTTTTGTTTACTTGGTTTACTACCAATAAAGAATCGCACTTGGCCTCGATGACTTCTGCTCCCAAACTTTTAGCTAGCTCGGAACGTGCAATCATGGCCTCATACTCGGCCTCTTTGTTAGTTAATCTTGGAGTTTTGAAAGATTGCCTAATACTATCACCCGTGGGTGGCTTCAAGACAATGCCAAGCCCGGACCCCTTTACATTCGAGACACCGTCTGTAAAAAGGGTCCATACCCCTGATGTTGTACCCAAGCTTAGCAGGAGTTCTTTCTCCACTTCGGGTACGAGGGTCGGTGTAAAATCGACCACGAAGTCAGGTAAGATCTGAGACTTAATGGCCGTTCGGGGTTGATATTCGATATTGTACCCGCTAAGTTCGACGGCCCATTTGGCCAATCGGCCCGATAGCTCGGGCTTATGCAAAATATTTCGAAGAGGGTAAGTGGTTAATACCATATAGGATGACATTGAAAGTATGGTTTTAGCTTTCGAGATGCGCTTATTAATGCAAGTGCTAATTTTTCTAAGTGAGGGTGCCTTGTTTCAGCATCTCCTAGAGTTCGGCTCACGTAATAAACAGGAAATTGCGTACCTTGCTCTTCCCGAACTAGTACCCCGCTTACCGCTATCTCTGACACAGCTAAATATAGGTATAGCTTTTCCTCTACCTTCGGGGTATGAAGCAAAGGCGGGCTCGATAGGTATCTCTTTAGTTCCTCCAGGGCTCGTTGGCATTCCGGGGTCCATGCAAAATCCTTTTTCTTTTTGAGCAACAAAAAGAAACGGTGACTCCGATCTGATGACCTCGAAATGAACCGACCCAAAGCAGTTATTCGCTCTATTAGCCTTTGCACGGCTTTCACGCTATCCACGACCTTGTTATCTTCGATGGCCTTGATCTTATTGGGGTTAATCTCGATACCCCAATTTTACGCCATGAAGTCGAGGAATTTACCCGAACCGACTCCGAAGGCATACTTCTCCGGGTTAAGCTTCATGTTGTATTTCCTCAAGATTTCGAATGTTTCCTGCAAATGAGCTAAATGGTCCTCTGCGCGCAGGGACTTAACCAACATATCCTCAATATAGACTTCCATTGTTTTACCTATCTATTCTTCGAACATTTTGTTAACTAAGTGTTGGTATGTAGCTCCTGCATTTTTAAGTCCGAAGGGTATGACGTTGTAACAATAAGTTCCAAATTTAGTAATAAATGAAGTCTTTTCCTGATCGTCCGGGTTCATCTGAATTTGATTGTACCCGAAGTAGGCATCGAGAAAAGTTAGAATCTCGTGGCCAGCCGTGGCATCGATCATTCGATCGATGTTTGGCAATGGGAAAGAATCTTTCGGACATGCTTTGTTCAATTCCTTATAGTCTACACACATTCTAAGCTTGTTTCCTTTTTTAGGAACTACAACTATGTTGGCTAACCACTCGGCGTACTGTACCTACCGAATGGATCCTATTTTAAGAAGTTTGGTTACCTCGTCTTTTATGAAGGCATGCTTTACCTCGGACTGAGGCCTCCTCTTTTGCTTCACCGGTTTGAACCTGGGGTCGGTGCTCAGCCGATGCGTGGTGACTTTCGATGGAATCCCTGTCATATCTAAATGGGACCAAGCAAAGCAACCCATATTATCAATAAGAAATTGAATGAGTTTTTTCCTGAGTTCGGAGGTCAATCCCATTCCCAGGTATACCTTTCTCTCGGGCAAGTATTCGATAAGTATGACCTGCTCCAGTTCCTCGACAGTTGACTTGGTTGCATCGGACTCTTCGGGAACGATGAAGGTTCGAGGAGTAAGGAAGTCCTCTTCTTCGCCTTCGATTACCTGTTGTTCCGACTCCGTCGAGGTTGGGGGCTGTGATTGCTATTTAGCCGCCTGCTTACCTTTGGTGCTCGATTTATCCAAGGTCAAGGGCTCTGGTATCGGCACCACCTTTTCGATCGCAAACATCTCTTTTGCAGCATGTTGCTCTCCGTAGACTGTTTTCACTCCTTCCTCCACTGGGAATTTCATCATTTGGTGAAGAGTTGAAGGCACTGCCCTCCTGCTGTGTATCCATGGTCTACCGAGGAGCGCATTATACCTCATGTCACCTTCGATGACATGGAATCTAGTGTCTTGTATGGTCCCGGCTATGTTTACTGGCAAGATAATCTCTCCCTTTGTTGTTTCGCTTGCCATGTTGAAGCCATTCAGGACCCGGGATGCAGGTACAATCTGATCTTGTAGGCATAGTTGTTCCATGACCCTCGATCTAGTTATGTTTGCTGAGCTACCTGGATCCACTAAAACACGTTTAACTTGAATTTTATTCAAAAGGATAGAGATTACTAGGGCGTCTTTGTGAGGCTGAGATATGCCTTCTGCTTCCTTGTCATAGAATGATAAGACGTCCTCGGGCACATAGCTCCGGGTCCATTTTTCTCTTGTGATTGATACTTTAGTGTGCTTGAATATAGGATGTTGAGGGACATCAACTCCACCAATGATCATGTGGATTACATGCTGTGGTTCTTCCTGCTCATTTTTCCTTGTATCTCTCTCCCTGAAGTGATTCTTAGCCCGATCAATTCTCGAAGGTGGCCCTCGTTGAACAAATGAGCCACTTCTTCCCTTAGCTGCCTTCAATCTTCTGTTCGATGACCATGTGTGCCATGATACTTGCACATCGAATTCGGGTTCCTTTGAGAGGGATCGGTCTGTATAGGCCTGGGCCACTTGGTGTCTTTGATTCTTCCAATGGATGACACAATCAATGATGCATCTACGCTAAAGTTGTACTCCGATAATCGAGGTGCCTCTACGGTATTGGTATGCTTATTGAATCCGCTTTACTCATGAGTCCCCGAGAACTTTGACCTCGATCGTTCCGAGGAGCGTTCTGACCAGAACCGTTGTCTCTTCGATCGATATACGGTTGATATCGTTCCCTGTTTGATCTCGATTCCCTGTTCGGATCCCTCAGGGGCTTAGCCGCGAACCTGTTAGGATGAACCGAACCCGAGGGGGCTCCCAACTGATCGTCCTCCGCCCTGATTTTTGATTGGTAACGGTTGTGCACATCTGACAACGTCACAGCTAGATACTCGATAAGGTTCTGCTTTAGCTGTCGAGAAGCAATCGAGCTCCGCTCGTTCAAACCCTGCATAAAGTCCTGTACTGCCCAGTCGTCAAAGACCGGTGGTAATTCCATTCTTTCTATTTGAAACCTGGACACGAACTCCCTTAACATCTCGTCGTTCCTTTGTTTTTATTTTGAAGACATCCGATTTTCTCGTGGCCACCTTTATGGCCCCGATGTGTGCTTTCACGAAGGCATCCGCTAACATAGCAAACGATTCAATAGAGTTGGGAGCTAAGTTGTGATACCAAATCATAGCTCCTTTCGATAACGTTTCTCCAAACTTCTTTAACAAGACCGATTCGATCTCATCGTCATTCAAATCATTTCCTTTGATCTCGCAAGTGTATGAAGTAATATGTTCGTTGGTGTCGGTTATTCCATTATATTTGGGTATATCGGGCGTGCGAAACTTTTTGGGAATGGGCATCAGAGCCGCACTTTGAGGGAATGGTTTTTGTATGAATTTTTTGGCATCTAATCCTTTCAAAACTGGTGGTGCCCCCGGTATCTGGTCTACACGGGAGTTATAAGTCTCCACCTTCTTATCATTGTCTTCAATTTTCTTTTCTTCGGACTCCATCCTCTTAGTGAGCTCTTCGAGCATCTTCATAATTGTGGGGTTAGTCCCCGAGCCGCTTTCATTTGACCTTTCTGGCGTTGGCTCAGCACGTCGATTGTTTTCATGTTCAGCTACACTCGGAGTCTTATTTTGATTTTGAAGTTGAGCGATAGCGATTTGCAGAGCCTGCAGAATCTCGAATATCACTTGGAGGCTGACTCTCCCATCTCCTGCTCCTGGTGTTCCTTGGTCCCTTGGTCGGGATTCCCTGCGTACACTCCCCTCGGGGTCTGTGCCTAAGTTGGTGTTTATAGCAGTATGAGAACTAACATCAACTGGTTCCATGCTTGGCACATCCCCAGGCTTTACCGGTGGTACACCGACCCCTATATTGTTGTTTTCACCAAGACCTTAGTTATCATGAGCAGGTGCATTTTGTGAGCTAGACATGTTTCAGCCTGAGAATCAAAAATTCTTGACAAGAAAAAGTGTAAAAATAACGTGTGTAATAAGAATCGGTAAAGAAACAATCACTATTATCTTTAACCCCACGGTGGGCGCCAAATTGTTTAGCTGGAAAATATGAGTAACAATTAAATTTGATTTGTGGTTTTAAAGATACGTGATTAGATTCAATACCAATTAATAATCAAGAAATATGAAGTAGAAATGAAAGAGACAAATGAATCAAACCAATGTAACTTAGCCGTAGTGACCTCGAGATGGTGACCTCGAGACGAGCTAAGAGCAATAAAGTAAGAAAAGTAAGCAAGAGCAGTAGATCTAAGGGACAGTGCTGATGAACAGTAGGCAAAAAATAGAGAGTATATTCTTTTCTCAGTGATTGTGTATCCTTACAAATGATTGGGGTCCCCTTTATATAATATCCTATTCCGAGATTTGCGCCATGATCATGAGGACGTGGCAGGAATCTAGCTCATTCTATTACAAATTCATAACGGTACTATTCGGGGGTCGAGCGTACTTGGCCTCGGTATTCCTCGTGCTCCTATCTCCACGAATTGTACTCTGTCTTCGAGCTCGACTCTGGTCCACCGGTCTCGAACTCGACCTCACCCGAACTCGGGCCTATGATGTACCCTCAAACCTATAAATCGTAGGCTTCTGCTTTTGATCGTATACAGTCTTGTTATGTAATTTGAGACATTGGAGTAAGTTTCAAAGATTACCAAAGAACTTCAGATGAAGAGCTATACAACAATAATAAGTGACCAGTGTAATCTCACCGGTAGGATTTGGGAAGGGCAGTATATATGTAGCCTTCCCCTTTGGGAAGAGTTGTATATATGTAGCTGTAGAGAAAGATATAACATAATCAAGAAAGGGCAATTTAATAATTTCATATAAGTTAGTTTGTTAGTTATTAACCACCTATCCTAGAGTTAGTTAGCTTGTTAATAACGGCTAATCCTAGTTTGTTATAGTTAGCTTTAGATAAATTAGTCTACCAT
>NW_017672123.1:26921-51944 GCF_001879085.1 Nicotiana attenuata | reverse complement strand
ATATATATATATATATATATATATATATATATATATATATATATATATATATATATATATATATATATATACTATGTAGAATTAATCAGATGAATAAAATCATTTTCCTCCTCTCTTAGCTCATCTCTTTCTCTCTCTGTTTCCTCCCCTTTCTTATCGTCTCTTCACTTCATTAAATTGGATTCAATCCAGACTTTACTTAATGGTATCAGAGCAGATCGGGCTAATTCAATAGCTTGAATTTCGATTCAACATCTTGTTTCCGCAAAACCAGAAAGAATTCTGTCATTGATTTCTTGCTTAGTTTATTCTTGAAGAAAGCTTGATTGATATGGCGTTAAATGAAAAACAAGGTGTTCCTCCTGTAACTGCGACTACAAGTTCTAATCAAGGAGGTTTGCATGAAATTGATTACAATCACCCACTGTTTTTAAGCCCTTTAGATGTTAGTGGCATCCAAATCATATCGTTTCAACTAACTCGGATTGAAAATTATTCCCTATGGTTTCGATCTATGAGAATGGCTTTGTTAGGAAGGAATAAGTTATGTTTGGTGGATGGAACATGCACAAAAGAAAGTTTTCCAGAAAATCTGCAAAATCATTGGGAAAGAGTAAACGCTATAGTGCTTTCTTGGTTAATGAATTCTGTGAGTAATGGGTTGCTTGGTGGTATAATGTATGCCTCAAGTGCAAAGGCTATGTGGGATGATTTGCATGAAAGGTTTGACAAAGTAGATGGCTCAAGATCATACAATTTACATAAAGAAATTGCTACGCTTAGCCAAGGAACAGCATCTGTTTCTGCATATTTCTCAAGGCTAAAGGATCTGTGGGAGGAATTTGAAGCACTGGTTCCTGCACCTGGTGTGACTGCCCAAATTCAAGAAAATTTGTTGTTCACTTGTAAAAATTGAAGCTGTTTCAGTTCTTGATGGGGATAAATGATTCCTATAGCCAAGCTAGGAGTCAAATCTTGCTGATGAGTCCAATGCCAACGGTTAATCAAGCATATGACATGGTGATTAGTGATAAGAGTCAAAAATTAGTTGCAGCCAATGCTGGCTTACTAGGAGCAAATCCTACATCTGGAACTAGTCAATATGATATGGTAATGTATACTAAGACTGGGGGATATTATTAGAAAACTAGGAAAAATTTCAATCTATTCTGTGAAGTGTGCAAAATAAAAGGGCATTCTAAAGAAAATTGCAATAAAGTTGTAGGTTATCCTCCAGAATATAGACCAAGAAAGAAGAACACAAATGCACACAGTGCATATAATGTGCTATCTGATGTTAGTATACAGGGTAATCAGTTACCTAGAAGGAATTGGAACTCCCAATTAACAAGCAGTGCTGTGAGTGCTAATACTCCTCAGAATATTGGTCAAGTGATTAATACTCCTTGGATGGCAAATTGCACATTCACAAAAGAGCAGTATGATCATATTGTGCAACTACTTAACAAAGACAATTCAAGTTCTGCCTCTACTACAGAAACACCATCAGCTAATGATGCAGGTATTCCTTGTGCCTTATTAGCCTCTAATAATCTACAAGAATGGATCATAGATACAGGGACTACGAATCATATGGTAGCTGATTTAGAACTGTTAAATAAGGTCTCATTAATGCAACCAAGTCAGTCAAAGAAAGTACATTTACCTAATGGAGAAACTACTCAAGTTACTCATATTGGAACTAGTACCTTAACAGATCAAGACATAATAATTAATGTGTTCTACATCCCTCAATTCAAATATAATCTCTTATCTGTCTCTAAAGTAACTAAGGAACTGAATCGGTTGCATTCTTCCCTGATTTTTGTATATTTCAGGAACTCTTCAGTGGGAGGGTGAAAGCGATTGGTAAAGAAAACAGTGGTCTATACATTCTCAGTAGACAAAAATCACCAGAAAATAATGCAACTAGTTTAAACACTAAGTAGATAGAAATCAATAAAGAGATTAATTCAAATGATATTGAACTTTGGTATAGAAGACTTGGACATGTGTCTGCTACAGTTCTCAAGAAGCTACTTCCTACAAATGCACAAGATATATCTGCTAGAATAGATCTATGTACTACATGTCCTTGTGCAAAGCAAACAAGACAACCTTTTCCTGTTAGTAGTATAAAAACATCTGCTAGTTTTGAGTTAGTTCATATGGATTTATGGGGTCCTTACAAAATTCCTACTATGGATAGTAATAGGTTTTTTCTAACTGTAGTAGATGATTTCTCTAGAATGACATGGATTTTTTTGTTGAAGTTGAAATCTGATGTATGTGTGATTGTACAATAATTTCTTACTTCTGTGAAAACACAGTTTGGAACTACTGTTAAAACAGTAAGAACAGATAATGGCACAGAATTTGTTAATTCAGTTTGTGAGAATTTCTTTAAGAATCTAGGAGTGATTCATCAAAATACATGTCCTTATACTCCTCAGCAAAATGGGGTAGCTGAGAGAAAGTATAGACATATCCTAGAACTCACTAGAGCTATCAGATTTCAAGCTAATATACCTATCAAATTCTGGGGATATTGTGTTCTTGCTGTAGTATATATCATTAACATGCTGCCTAGTTCTGTCATTGAAAATAAAAGTCCATATGAAAGGATATATAATAGAAAACCTACATTACAACATCTTAAGGTTATAGGTTGTTTATGCTATGCAAAAATAGTTAATCAAAGTGATAAACTAATGCCTAGAGCAAAACCTTTTATACACATGGGATATGCTACAGCCCAAAAAGGGTATGTACTATATGATTTAATAGATAAAAAGTTCTTTGTAAGCAGAGATGTTCAGCTTAGAGAACATATATTTCCTTTTAGAAACAAACAAGACAACAACAAATCTTTATTTGTTCATCCAAACATAACATACTTATTTTTACATACCACAGATCCAATAACACAAACTACAACTTTAGAAAATAACATGTATTCAAATCAACAAGAAGATACTATTATACCGGAAGTTACACAAGAGTACACGCAACACTATGAATCTATTCCTACAGAATTCATTCAGACTAACAATCAACAAATATCAACTACACAAGAAACAGATCAAATCTCACAACCAGCTCTTGTTCAATCAAATGTCAGAAAGTCAGGAAAAGGAAAGAAACCACCTATATGGATGAAAGAATTGTGTCATTAACTGCCCAACAAAATGAACCTTATGCCATATCAAAATTCATAACCTATGAACACTTAACTCCTAAATATCAAGCCTACTTGATAGCAGCTTCAAATGTTAGTGAACCAACTCTATATTCTGAAGCTGTAAAGGACCCTAAATGGATAGATGCAATGAAAGCAGAGATTGAAGCTCTACAAAACAATCACACATGGGTAACTCTGCCCACCGGTAAAACTCCTATAGGATGCAAGTGGATTTACAAGATTAAATATAAGGCCTCTGGTGAAATAGAAAGGTTTAAAGCTAGGTTAGTAGCTAAAGGTTTCAGTCAAAAGGAGAGGATAAATTATCAAGAAACTTTTTCTCCAGTCATAAAAATGAAAATTGTAAAAACTATGTTAGCTATAACTGCTACAAGACACTGGCATATACATCAAATGGATGTATATAATGCTTTCTTGCAGGGAGATTTACTAGATGAGATATATATGGAACTACCCCAAGGATTCACAACTCAGGGGGAGAATAAGGTATGCAGACTTGTGAAATCTCTATATGGGTTGAAACAAGCTCCTAGACAATGGAATGCTAAACTGACAGAAGCACTAATGAAGTCTCAATTTCAGTGAAGTCAACATGATAAGTCTTTGTTTTTTAAGAAAGCTGCAGAAGGTATCATAATGGTGTTAATCTATGTAGATGATATGCTTGTGACTGGTGACTCTCTGAAACTAATAGAGGAAATAAAAGCACATCTCTAACAGTCTTTCAAAATGAAAGATCTAGGGGAATTGAAGTACTTTCTAGGTATAGAATTTGCCAGATCAGAACAAGGGATTCTTATGTACCAAAGGAAGTATGCACTGGAACTGATTTCTGAGACTTTGCAGCTGCCAAACCATCAATAACACCTCTTGATGCAAATATGAAGCTTACAACTACAGAGTATGATGAACATCTCAGGAAAAACAAGTCTACTATCTTGATGAATAAAGAACTGGCAGATTTAACTTCCTATCAAAGACTGATAGGAAAACTCTTATATTTAACAATGACAAGGCCAGATATCTCATTTAGTGTTCAAACACTAAGTCAATTCCTCCAAAGACCAAAGAAGTCTCACATGGAAGCAGCTCTAAGAATTGTCAAATATATCAAAAACAGTCCAGGACAAGGAATACTACTTTCCAGCAAATTCAACAATACTATCTCAGCATACTGTGATGCAGACTGGGCAACTTGTCCTTTTTCAAGAAAGTTTGTTTCAGGTTATCTAGTTAAGTTTGGAGACTCTCTAATATCGTGAAAATCCAAGAAGCAAACTACTGTTTCCAGAAGCTCAGCAGAAGCTGAGTATAGAAGTCTTGCAACAACTATAGCAGAACTTATTTGGTTGATTGGATTGCTAAAAGAACTGGAAGTTGATATCAAACTACCAGTTGAAGTGTTTAGTGACAGCAAAGCTGCAATTCAGATTGCAGCAAATTCTGTTTATCACGAAAAAATAAAGCACATCGAGATCGACTGTCATTTCATCAGAGAAAAAATTGTACAAGGGCTTATCAAAACAACATACATATCTACCAAAGAGCAACCAGCAGATATGCTAACCAAAGGTCTCAACAAGGCGCAACATGAATATCTTTCTTCCAAGCTAGGTGTTCTTAATGTATTCTCAGTACCTAGCTTGAGGGGGAGTGTAAAGAAAGATATAACATAATCAAGAAAGGAAAATTTAGTAATTTCATATAAGTTAGTTTGTTAGTTATTAACCACCAATCCTAAAGTTAGTTAGCTTGTTAATAACGGCTAATCCTAGTTTGTTATAGTTAGCTTTAGATAAATTAGTTTATACACATATATATATACTCTAACTATGTAGAAATAATCAGATGAATAAAATCATTTTCTTCCTCTCTTAGCTCATCTCTTTCTCTCTCTGTTTCCTCCCCTTTCTTTATCGTCTCTTCACTTCCTTAAATTGGATTCAATCCAGACTTTACTTCAGTAGCCTTACCCCTATCTTGTGAAGGTATATTGTGTGTGTGTATATATATATATATATATATATATAATCTTACCGGTAGGGTTTGGGAAGGAAAGTATATAATGTAGCTTTACCTTATCTTGTGAAGGTATTCTCTCTCTCTCTCTCTCTCTCTCTCTCTCTCTCTCTCTCTCTCTCTCTCACACACACACACACACACACACACACACACATATATATATATATATATATATATAATCTCACCGGTAGGATTTGGGAAGGAAAGTATATAATGTAGCTTTACCCTTATCTTATGAAGGTATTCTCTCTCTCTCTCTCTCACACACACACACACATATATATATATATATATATGGCATTCACTCTCTCATGTTTTGGTACTTTTTGCTATATGGCATTGTCTAGCTATGTTTCTAAATTATTTGTTAACGCGGATCTATGATTTAAAGTCGATGAGAACAGAATAAGTATGATCTTATTATATTTTATTCTTTTAATATATGTATATATAATTCGAACCGAAAGCAATAGGTTCAGTTAAACTCTAAGAACCCGTCCTTGACCTGCCTCTGAGCCTAACTATGTTTCTAGATGACTTGAATTTCCTAACGAAAGATCAACTGAGGAAGGTTCATTCATTCATTCATTTATTTATACACACTTTTTGTGCAAAGAGAGAAAAAGATAAGCCAGAGATTTTTGGACTGTGGATAGAATTAAACGCCCATACTTGAGTATGGATATATTTGGATAATTGGATTATTGGATATATGTATATTTTTGCATGCTTTTGGCTATGTACTTGTCCCAACTTCCAACTTCCTGGGACTGCTGACCTTTTTAGTAGCTAATCCTTAATATACAAGCCCATTCTTATCTTCTTCTTTTTTTTTTTTTAAATTTTTCACCCAGTATTCACTTCCCGTATTGGAGCCTGACTATATCCGGATTCGCGCCGCGTAGGGATCCGTTTGGGAAAGCTCTCCCTACCAACAATTTTTCCATACCTAGGGTTCGAACCCGAGACCTCTGGTTAAGGGAAGAACAATTCCATCCGCTGCGCCACAGAAGATCATTCTTATCTTAATTATCTAACCACCCAGCTTGCTGACATGTGATTATAACAGAGAAAACTCATTCTTCTGTTCGGTTGCTATTATTTTCGGTTTGTATTGTTATTTAGATTGTGTAAAATTAATGTAAGCTTGTGACATTTAGTAGGTGTTTGGGCATAAATATTGTAATTATTGAAGAAAAAAAATAGTATTTGGAGTTAAAAAATGGTATTTGGAATTTGAAATTATGTTTGGACATGCATTTCACTTGAAAAAGTGTTGCAGTTTTGTGAGTCGGGAAAAAAAATTAAAAATTTTGAAGAAATGGTCAAAACCACTTTTTGTTTTTTGAAAAACTCATTTTCGATTTTATAAAAAAAGTTGCAAAATTTTATGAACAAACACACTTCTGGAAAAAAAATGAAAAAACGGTAACTTTTTTTATGGACAAACAGACCCAACACGGAAATCGATCGAAGGAAATCGCAACATGGAGAATGTCAGCGTCTCGTCGCCGGAAAGTCCTTGGGTCCGACTAAATCCGGATTCGCGTCGTAAAGTTTCACATTAATAGAGGGGTAACGCACTCCCTAACAAAGGTGACTCAAACCTGAGACCTCTGGTTAAGGATGAATGAGTACTTACAACTCCACAGCAACCCTTGTTGGTAATAATAACTAGGTTCACGGTCAAATATTTATAGATTTTAGTGGAGTTCCTAATATACAAACAGAGTCTGAGCAAAAGCTATTAGGTTCCCGTGAACTTGTATGTCGAACTCTAGATCCGCCGTTGCCTATACTTGACATTTCTTCCCCACCTATACCAATACTAAAAATGATAACTCGTGCAGCCTATCCCTAAATTCTGCATGAACGCGGGATATATACCTTGTGCACCAGGCTGCCCATTTCTCGATTAAGGGAAATGGGGGCTTGTAGAACTTATTAAAGGTTTAATTCATTGGTAAGTTTTGCCAGAAGTTAGGCTGATCACATAAAGTATTTAATTCTTAGTGATTATATAATTATGTTCTATGTAATTGTATAAAATTAAAAACAAAAGGATAAAAGGAGAAAATTGTTATATGTCAAACATTAGGAAGTTACACAATATATAGAAAATCAGTGGTCAGACCTCGGAAATAATAATGGACTACTGAGAGTTGTTTATACCAGGAACATAAGTACAACTCACACACTTGACTTGCAACATAATAGCTTAGATATCACATTGCAAATTTATAGCTCAAAAATAATAGGCTAATTCCCGGAAAAAATAGCTTATTTCATACAATCAACATATTATCTGAAGGTAAGAAATTCAAACACCTTTATGTGCAATTGCTGAAGCAATCCAACAGGATAAAAGAAAAATAAAAAATTGATAAATGAATTGTAGAATTCCTCCAACGCGTACAAATCTGTTTCATATAGCACGTACACGAAAAAGAAGAAGAGAAGGAAGTGTCAAACTTCTGTAGAGACCTCTTACACGCTAACAATGTATATACATCCTTATAAACTGAAAAAATATATATTTATACAACGTTATACACAAATATACACATTTATACACAATTATACAATACTGTATAACTTGTATAAACATGTATAATAGTGTATAAGAGGTGTCTGTATACCCATATACACAATTATACACTATTATACAGTTTCGATACAACCTGCTACATAGTTATGATTTTCCAGAACTTCAAACTTCAAACTTCAAAATCTTCCAAAATTACCAGAACTTCAAACTTCAAAATCCTCCAAAATTAGTGGTTGTTTGTTGGTGCAAATCAAGTTTGAGAGCTATTTATTTTCAGATCTGTGTGTATTTTCATGTTTCTTTCAAAAATCTTCTTCGATCTTCTGCTTGCCACCATGGACGACGGAGTCTTTCTTCGAGCCTTCTTCGAGCCATTAATGGCAGAACTGCGTAGGGGGTAAAGGAGGGGAATAGCGGGGGCTAGGTTAAGAGAGGATGAGGGATCTATGTGGGTTAGAGAGAAAGAAGTGAGAGGCGGTGAGAGAGAGAAGGGAATGAAGAAAGAAGAAAATAATAAAAACCCTAAAAGTATGTCTTTAATAGTGGGCTAAATGCTGAAAAGTTTCTTTCAAGTTATGTACAACATGGGCTGATAAATGATGAAAAGTGCATATTTTTTAGTATATTTGCATATTAATTCTTGTGTGTGTCGCGGAAGATTACATGATTTTCGAAGTGAAATATACTCATTATGTGTTTCTTATGTGTAGGAACGAGTTTGGATGATAAATGATCAAAAGATGACAATTCGACACAAAAAGAAGAAATTAAAGGAGTGGGAGCTCGTCTACTCTCGTGCGTGGCATGAAGTCGGACGCGAAAAAGGAGAAAAATTAAGGCACAAAACGAGTGAAGCGAAGCAAAGGCACGGAGCGCTTCGCGAAATGGAAGAATTTCAAAAGCTGCATCCGCGTCTAGACGCGAAGGCAGACGCGGATCCGCGTCAAAGTCCGCGTCTAGACGCGAAGGCAGACGCAGATTCCAGCTCTCCCATCCGAAGTTGGATTGAAGAATTCCGCCCCTCATCAACCGTAGGTCATATAAATACATCCTAAAACACCACTTTGGAGGGAAGGAGACACTACTTTAGGGTTAGACAACACCTTTGGAGGCAAGAACACGCTAGGAGCAAGGCGGGGAATTCTTCTACGAGTTTTTCCTTCCTCTTCCTATTTTTCATTGTTGGTTATGACTTTTAGTATTGTAGTTTTACATGCTATTAGGAATAGCTAATTTGTTATCTAGGGTTTTGATGGAACCTTTTGTAGGATACATTCTTGTTATTTTTATATAATTGAGCCGTAGTATTTTCTCTATTTGTTCAACTACGTGTTTGTTGTAGTTAATTGACAGGATCCTCAATTAGCTGTGCCTATTTAGTGTGCATAACTCGGGAGAGAGTGTATATTTAGGTAGTTGTTGAACAACACCACTCCCAAAGTATAAGAGGGATCTATAATTACGGGTTTAAAGGCGGGATTAGGGATAACGAAGCCTTGGGTGCAATCTAAAGTGAGCTGTAATAAACAAAGCCAGCTAGCGTAACTCGGGAGAGTGCGTCTAGTAAATTGTGGTAATTACTCGGGAGAGAGTTACGACAGTCAGAGCGCTCATGATCGGTAGAGAATACTTAGGCGAATTTATAGAAAACGTAGCGGGAAGGATTCCGACAATTGGGGAAATCATAACTCTAGACCTCCTTAATCTTGACTCCAATCCTTATCCTTGTTAATTGATAGTTTTACGGCTTTCTAGATTTGTTAGTTAATTAGATAAAAATAAAATTATAATCTTTATAATTAGAAAATTGTTTGGATTTGTGTTTCTTAGCGATATTGAACAACTATAGCTAAGCCTTAGTTCTCTGTGGGATTCGACTCCGGACTTGTAAACCGGATTATATTTGCAACGACCGCTTAGTCCTTTTTATAAGGCATAGTTGGGCGTGATCATGGGCTATATAGGGTAAGAGCTTTAAATGTGGGCCATTTTCGGTTGGGCTATTAGGCCAAGTGACATGGGCTGTAATTCTTTCTTTCCAAATTCCAATGCAATAAAATAATGTAATGTTTATTTATCTTTTACATATAATATGCATATTCGCTTCTCGTGATTTTTTATAATCTTATTGTGCAAAAATATAATATACGCTTAGAATGAATGTTCGAGTTAAATTATATATATCACAAGTAATATCTAAGTAGAACGAGTAATCCTTTTTTTTCCCCCGAGTAGATCGAGTACTCTAATTTGTTGACTATTATTTATAAATTCTGCTCTTAATCTAATTGGATCTTGTAGTCCAAATAATCTCATACTATAATTCATATGAAATATAGTACTCCTAGTAATTTTGTGTACCATCAAATAGGAGTAGTTGCATTTGTAACACAACCGCATATTTCATCTATATAAAGCCCTTCCCTCTTGAAAAAAAAACACCTTCCTAATTAAATAAATAAAATTAAATAATAGAAGGCTTGGAACCACATGCGATGACATAATTGTAAATAAAAAACCACCAAAGGATGTGGTGCAGTGGATGAGACTGTTTTTCCCTTAACCAGATGTCTCGAGTTCGAGCCTTGGGTATGGAAAAATCCTTGGTAGGGAGCGCTTCCCCCCGATTGGGGCCCTACGCGACGCGAATCCAGATATAGTCGGACTCCAATGCGAGTAGCGGACACCGGGTAGGAAACCAAAAAAAAATTGTACTCCCTCCGTTTCATATTAAATGAGGTACTTTCCTTTTTAGTCTGTTCCAAAACAAATGACACATAAATTTGGAAATAATTCAACTTTAAACTCTTTAAGCTTTTTACCTCTTAAGTTTTTAAGACCACAAGTTTCAAAAGTCTTCTTCTTTTTTCTTAAACTCCGTGCCGAGTCAAACTACTTCATATAATATGAAACAGAGGGAGTAAATAAAAAGATTAATATCAAAAAGAAAGAAAAAGTATATAAAGCCATGAAACTTTTCCAAGTGGAGCGTTCGAAAAGAAACGTGTCTCAACTAATTTTTAATTTCTAACTGCTTTCTCATAATGGCAATCCCGTAAATAATCACAAAAAACAATGTCAAATATCAAACCAGAATCCATGTCTCAAATTGCTCAGTATTAAGTGTGGCTCACCTTTCTCCCATATTTATAGACTCACTCTTTTGCTCACTTCACTCTATATTCACCACTAAACAATTAAAAAATATCCACAATTTTCTCTTACTAGACGAAATATTTCTAGTAAAAAAAGCTTTGATTTATTGGTAAAAATGGCAGGTAATGGAGTTTTTGTAGATATAATTGAGGGAGATGTGTTTAAGTACTATTCTGAAGGAGAATGGAAGAAATCAGCTTCTGGAAAATCTGTTGCCATTATCAATCCTACTACTAGAAAAACACAGTATAAGGTTCAAGGTATGTTAAAAATAAATCTCTTTTTTTTTAAATTTTTTTGCTTCAGTTTTATAATTTTTTGGTGGTTGTTACTCCTTTTCTTTCTGTAGTTCTTTGTTATAATTGCTGTGATTTTACTTTAGTTTGAGCCGAGGGTCTATCGTAAACAGTCATCCTACCTTGTAAAGGCAGGGGTAAGGTCTGTTTACATATTGCCACGTAAAACGAGAATACACTATGTTGTTGTTATAAATTTTTGTATGGTGAAAATATCAAGGTTTCTGGTGTTCATGAAATTTTGTGCAAGTGTTTTGGAATTTTCTATACTGTAGCTCCAAACTTCAGACTTAATTGTTCTGTTCTGTTCTGAATTTTTTGATCATTGATCAGACTATTAAGTGAGAAACAGCCAAGAACTTCTAGTACTAGATTCTCTTTTTTCTAATGGATTTTAGTTATATACGCGGTTTTTTGACTATCAGTGTAGTTTAACCTATTATATAAGATTACTTACCATTTTTATCAGGTCATCGATTAATGATTATTGTAGATATTTACCTATAATTGCTCGTACGTGACCTGATTGTGTAAATATTATACTATCAGTACATAGTTTGTAAAACTTATTTCTAATATATAAAAGAACTTATGCATGGACTATTTTTGGTTTTGCATCCAAGTGTTTTCATGTCCTTATGTGGTGCTTATGCTTTCCTGAGTCGAGGGTCTATTGGAAACAGCTTCTCTATATAGCCACAAGATAGGGGTAAGGTCTGCGTACACACTGTCATCCCAGACCAGTCACGAAACCAGGAATTTCCCTAAGGGTGTTCAAACTTAAAAGAAGTGAAAGAAATTCCCCGAAAAAGGGTATTCAATATATGTTATATACCTCTAAAACTTAATACTTTACCTATATATACAGTGTCATTTTTCAACAAAGGATGGTCAACTGGCCACCCGTAAGGCAATGTAGCTTAACCCATGCCCAAACCTTACTATGTGGGATTATACTGGGTATATTGTTGTTATTGTTGTTGTTTTCATGTTCTTGTCTTGGAAATTTAAGAAATTATTGCAGAAATTAACCAACAATTAAGTGTGGGATTTCATGGATATTTTGGTATTTTTGTTTTTTGGTGCAGCATGTACACAAGAAGAGGTGAACAAGGTAATGGAAGTAGCGAAAGCGGCACAAAAATCATGGGCTAAAACACCACTCTGGAAAAGAGCAGAGCTACTTCATAAGGCAGCTGCAATTTTGAAAGAACACAAAGCACCTATTGCAGAATGTCTTGTAAAAGAAATTGCAAAACCAGCTAAAGATGCTGTCACTGAGGTACCAAATGATTAAAAAACTATATTGCACGGACTCTCCAAAAAGTTGTCGCACCCGTGTTCGATCCCCCAAAAATACACTACTTTTGGAGGATCCGACACGCACCCAGAGACATTTTCGGAGAGTCCGAGCAACAGAATTAAAAACAGGAGTTATGTTATATACACTGATAGCATGTCAGTGTAAAGATTTTTATACTATTAGTGTTGTTTAACATGTGATCGCATGTCAGGCAATATTTTTTCCAGGTTAATGCTAAATGTTTATGTAGATTTACTTGTGATTATCGTAAAAGTCACGAACTGATTGTGCAAATATTTTTTATTTTTATGATTTTGGAAATCTTAATTGCTTTATCGACTGATAACATTGTGAATTTGATGAAAGGTTGTAAGGTCTGGAGATTTGGTTTCTTACACTGCTGAAGAAGGAGTTAGAATTCTTGGGGAGGGAAAGTTCTTGGTATCTGATAGTTTCCCCGGAAACGAAAGGACCAAATACTGCCTGACTTCCAAGGTACATTTCATGACTAATTTATTTAATTTTGGTTTATTAAGTTGTCACTTAGTGTAAACTGTCATCAATTTGCATTGTTAGTCAGAGGATTAATATATTTTAACGACTTGTCTGCTATTTTCCTTTCATTGTTTTTTCAAAGCATGATCACCTTTATAAATTGTTGGATAAAGGAGCTCGTCCAATGAATACGACTTTATGTCACCCGTTGGAAATGTCATTGTAGTGGTATTATATCGCCAGGATATTTTATGTGTTGCTTCTTATGAGTTGCTGTATTGGCATTACTAACTGCATAAGTGGCTGCGTATCTTCTGTAAATTTTCCGTTTTCAGTAGCAAAATACAGATTGAAACTCACATTTTGTTCTTAAAGTATTGATATTAGGTAAGTTTATTGGAAAAATACTGATTATGACCTTCACGTCCTTGGAGTACAGATCCCGTTGGGTGTGATTTTGGCCATTCCTCCGTTCAACTATCCAGTCAATCTTGCTGTCTCCAAGATCGCTCCTGCTCTGATTGCTGGGAACTCTTTAGTTCTCAAACCTCCAACTCAGGTTTCTTCAATAAATTCTGTTTCACATTAGCTGTATTATAATGCGTTCACTCTTAAATAGTTTCTCCACTCATCATAAGCATTTCCCGTCTGTGTTGCTCAGACTTTATGAAATGCGGTCGGGTGCGTGTCGGATCCTCACAAAGTAGTTCATTTTTGGTGGATCCGACACGTATGCGGCTGCATTTTGGAGGGTCCGTGCAACGTAGATTTCCGTTCTATAAATGGCTCATATGAGCATTGTTTAACTTTGAGAAAATTTACCAGTATAAGGTTAAACTTACTTTGAGAGATCATTTCTGACAGGGTGCTGTGGCTTGCCTCCATATGGTACATTGCTTCCACTTAGCTGGATTCCCTAAAGGCCTTATCAGTTGCGTGACGGGAAAAGGTTCTGAAATCGGTGATTTTCTCACTATGCATCCCGGAGTACACTGCATAAGGTATATGTCATAGTTGCATTTGTTTGATTTTTTGTTAGACTTAAGGGCAGAGCCAGGATTTGAAGCTTATGGGTTTGGGATTTTAGACTGCTTAAGAAACTGGATTCTAAATTAATAATTTGTATTTATTAAATGAATTTCTTAAAACAAATACAGAGTTTGGACCAAAATTACAAGGGTCGACTGAACCCATATCTTACACACTAGCCCCCGCTTAGACTGCAAAAGACACTACTGAGTAAATGAGATCCTTCACCCCGTTCTTGATCTTTGTGTATCCAACGCGTAACTGTATACTTGTTTTTCTTTTATCAGCTTCACTGGTGGAGACACCGGTGTTGCAATCTCAAAGAAAGCAGGAATGATCCCTCTACAGATGGAGCTTGGTGGAAAGGATGCTTGTATTGTTCTTGAGGATGCTGATCTAGATTTGGCTGCCGGAAGCATTGTGAAAGGAGGTTTTTCTTACAGGTATGTGAATATTCTTTTCATTATCGAAACCAAACATGTTATTATTGAAATAGGGTTCGAGCATTGGTCTGCTGATATAGGTTAACAAACAAGTGCTCACAACTGCATTAGTATGAGGTCATTGAAAACCATCCCTTGTATACTTATTATGAGATTAATTCAGGCATATAGTAGGCTTTTCTAAGATCTACTCATTTCGTGTTTTGCCTGATTTAATATCACTTACACTTAATCACATTCTCGTTCATGTGTTCAAGTACCTAATTTTCTTGGCAATACTTATTGATATCCTTGTTTATCACAGTGGTCAAAGATGTACGGCTGTTAAGGTCGTGTTGGTTATGGAATCAGTTGCTGACGCTCTTGTTGAGAAGGTAAACGCTAAAGTGGCAAAATTAACCGTTGGGCCACCAGAAGAAGATTGTGATATCACTCCAGTTGTTTCTGAGTCATCAGCTAACTTCATCGAGGGGTTGGTCATGGACGCGAAGCAGAAAAATGCAACTTTTTGCCAGCAATACAAGAGAGAAGGAAACCTCATCTGGCCCTTGTTGTTAGACAATGTTAGGCCAGACATGAGGATTGCATGGGAAGAACCATTTGGCCCAGTTTTGCCCGTTATTCGCATTAACTCTGTCGAAGAAGGAATTCACCACTGCAATGCTAGCAATTTCGGTCTGCAGGTACTGTCTTTCTTTCTATTATAACGCGTGTTGAATACAATATTAAGTAAAATACAAGTGTGCTCTCTCTGACAACTAAAATTTTTTTGATGAGGTAGTCAAATAACTTGGTATTAGAGCATGCTGAGTTAATGGATTCAAGTCTCAGCGCCACCTATTATTAAAAGGAATTTTCAGGTCCTTGGCCCATGAAAAAGAATTAGCCGCGTGTGGTGGGCGTATTGGAAACATTATTAAATAAGCCTTTTCTCTCTAATGAAGGGAAGCGTTGGAGCAACAGTAAAGTTGTCTCCATATGACCTATAGGTCACGCCTTCAAGTCGTGGAAGCTGCAACTAATGCTTGCATTAGTGTAGGCTATCTACATCACACCCATTGGGGTCCCAGGACCCTGCATGAACGCGGGATGCTTTGTGCATCGGGTTGCCTTTTTTTTTTTTTTTCTCTCCAATAACTTAAGCTTTTGGATGAGATGTTCCCACAATTCGACGTGTTCATTACTTCATCTGATATTCCATTGACAATACATTTAGCAATCTCTAAGGTTGAACATTTTGACTTCACTACAGGGTTGTGTATTCACCAAAGACATCAACAAAGCAATACTGATCAGTGATGCCATGGAAACAGGAACAGTTCAGATTAACTCGGCTCCGGCTCGTGGACCGGATCATTTCCCATTCCAGGTAAACTCTATATTCTACCTCCAAGAGGTAGTGGTAAGGTCTGCGTACACACTACCCCACTTGTGAGATTATACTGGTATGTTGTTGTTGTTCGCGATAGCTTCTTACTAATCAAGGTAATTAATTTGTTTAACAGGGTATTAAGGACAGTGGAATTGGATCACAAGGGATTACTAACAGCATTAACATGATGACCAAAGTGAAGACCACTGTTATCAACTTGCCAACCCCATCTTATACTATGGGGTAAAACACTATTGCTTTAGAAATAAGACAATAATTAGTACTTCAAGAAGTTATGTTGTAGATTGTAGTCAACTTACTGCCAACTTTTATTTCTGACTTATTGTTTATTTCCCCTTTTGAACTTGTCAACGTTAATAATATTGGTGACATTGGGGCATAATATCGAGTTAACTATTTGCTTTTGGATTTCTCTAAAAATTGCTACATTTAAATATCAAATCAGCTTATCCAAAAAGATATCTACAAGTAAATATCACGTAACCTGATAGTATACTGTTGTTGGTAATATGCCGTGTTACTAATGGTCTGTGCACTATTGTTTTCTTTTCAAAAAATGACGTGACTATGCTTCACTATGGTCTATCGGAAACAACCTCTCTATCTTTACAAGGTAGAGGTAAGGCTGCATACACACTACCCTTTCCAGATCTCACTTGTAGTATTACACTGGATTTATTGTTGTTGTTGTAACCTGATATTATAAAAATCTTACGTTGTCGGTTTGAGTATATATACATATAGGTTAAGCTCGTTTTAAAATTTCTTTGCCTTCAAAAGATGGTTCTTGACTTTCTTTTACTGGTTTAATTTTCACAGAAAGTTATGACTTTGAAAAAGGCAAATTATGAAATATGAAGATCTACGGCCATTTATCCTCCCTGGTTATGCAATGCTGGGCTCTTCTTCGGCTTCTTAATTTGGGCCTCTCTGTGGGCTGGTTTAGTAATTTTGTGCATTCACAGCAAATAAAGTTTTCTTTCCATAGCCAAACCTTCATTTTTTTCACACAAATTAATGGATCAATAAAAGAGTGATCAAGTTTGAAATGGCTAAAATGCCAATAGGATTCGGATGCATAACAATGGGAGAAATTCAAAAATAGTCAGATTGACAAGTGGTCATTCAAAAATAGCCACAGTTTTAAAAGTCATCGAAATTTAACCACTTTTCATGTAAAGATAAATCTGAACGAAAACAATGTTTAAAATTCGGAAAATACTCCAGCATAATATACTGGAGCCAGCAAAGTATATCGGTCCAGCATAATATGCTGGAAGTTCATACACAGGTGCACCGAACTCCAGTATATTATACTGGACCGGTCTCTGTTGCAGCAAAATAGTGGCTATTTTTCAATAATTTGGCAAACGCTGGCTATTTTTGAATGACCAATCCGAAAACTGGCTAGCCCGTGCTATTTTGACAATAACAATAGCACTGCATTCAAGGGAGAATTCAAAAATAACCAGATTTACAAGTGGTCGTTCAAAAATAGCCCAGTTTCAAAAGTAATCGAAATTTAGCCACTTTTCATGTAAAGATAAATCTGAGCGAAAACACTGTTCAAAACCCGGAAAATACGTCAGTATATTATGCTGGAGTTCCAGCATAAGTATACTTGAACTCCAGCATATTATACTGGAGTTCCAGGATAAGTATGTTGGAACTCCAGCATAATATGATGGAGTTCCAGCATAAGTACACTAGAACTCCAGCATAATATACTGGAGTTCCAGCAAAATATACCGGTCTGGTATATTATGCTGGAAGTTCATACACAAGTGCTCGAATCTCCAGTATATTATGCTGGAACTTTCCGTGTGTTGGAGTTCCAGCATAATATGCTGGAAGTTCATACACAGGTGCACCGAACTCCAGTATATTATGCTGGACCGGTCTCTGTTGCAGCAAAATAGTGGCTATTTTTTATTGACTTGGTAAACGCTGGCTATTTTTGAATGAGCGGTCCGAAAACTGGCTAGACCGTGCTATTTTTACTGCATTCAAATGTGGGGCAAATTTCAAAAATAGCCATTTTTTGGACTTGCAATTGAAACATGGTCACAAATTCAAAAGTCATTAAAAAATAGCTAATCGTAGAATTCATGACAGTGCCATGGATTTTGAACTTAAAAAAATTGTAACTCCATAACACTTTCATGCCGTTTCACTTTTTTTAAGTTCGAAATTCATGATACTGTCATGGATTTTACAAAATCAGGACAACTTGCTCAAGTTCGAAATCTATGACGTTGTCATAGTGTTTACGCATTAAAACTTAGTTACCTTTCAACGATAGAATGGCTATTTTTCAACAAAAAAAAATATCCGAAAAGCGGCTAACCCGTACAATTTTTACTCAAATGTGACCACTTGCTTAATGGGCTACCCCTTTTTCTTGACATAATGGGCTTACCCTTAAATAACACATTTTACTCACATCTCTTTTTTCTTTCTAATCACAAATCTAGAAAAATCTAATTAAGAGAATTTACTCATAGGGATAATTCAAGTGATATTGACCATATGTTATCCATGGTTGGAGTATAGTGATCCGATCGATACTCATTAATTATTTAAGAGGGTAATATAGAATTCACTCAAAATTTAATCACATTATTTGGGATCTCTATAACAATAAAGTCTGATTTTACAACCACCAAAAAATAAAAATAAAAATAAAAAGGAGAGAGAGAGAATAATTTGTTAAACCTAATCTATATAAATAGAATACTCTTGTCAGTTGTACAAGTTGAAAACAATATTGTAAAGATTAGAATAATAAATCTGACATGACTGCACTTAGTTCTAATTCCATTGGTTCGCTAGTAATACTAATAAATTATTTATTAATTTAAGCATAAAGCAATTCTTTTAATTTTATTCTTGTCTTACTTTAGAGAACTCTTCTTTTTCAATAATAACACAATAATGCTAAGCAAATAAAAGGTCATATCCTACTACCTACCCTATGTGTGGTCTCAAGCTTAATTAATTTAATTAAACCCTATATATCTGATACCAAAAAAGAAAGTGTATTATTATTATTATTATACTTATCTAACACTGCATGCATATAAATTAATTTAATTAAGTGATAGTTCAAGGATCTGTATTTTTATGGCTCTCAATCTTTTTTGGTGGATAAAAATTTATTTTCTTAGTTATCGTCGTGTCATCCTCTTAAATTAATAGTTTTCCTCCTATAAAATTAATAAGATATATACAGTTGCTAAGAGTTGACTATAATATTTTATTGGTTATTATTATAAAAAAAGCTCAAAACCCTTTACACTTAACCATTCTACTCCATTAGTTATTATTACAATATTGTTGTACTGTTTGCTGTGACAATCTTCAACATTCCTCTAGAATTATATTTATATTCAAAGATTCAAAAAATATTTATAAATATCATTATAATATTATTTTAAGGTCGTTATATTAACCCATAAACTTCACACTCTGGATCCGCATCCGATTTAGATATGCACTATATAATCCCGCTTACCAATCTATTTTTTTTCTTTTTGAAGTTTCTTCTTTTTGTTATTCTTTTAATATTGATTTATTTTGTAATTTGATACATGAAAGAATCTAGATTTCATTTTATTTTTTTGGGTTGGAAGATTTCATTTGAATTTCAGTATATCCAAATAATTATTTATTTAGATTAAAGCGAGGAGCTTCAATAATTTTAAATCAGAAGAAAAAGAGTATTAATATAATTCTCTATTGTCTAAATAGAATTTTCAAAATTTGTATCACTTGAGAAAAAAAAATCACTAAACAAACATGATTGTCATATAATTTTTAGAATCAAGAATCTTTGAAGAATTAAAGGATATTCTACCGGAGAATTATTTAAATTGTATTTATGTTGTAGCTCATCTGCAAAAACCCTAGTTTAATTTTAAAAGGAGAAATCATTAACTTAAGTAAGCTCTAGTTCTCATAAATAAGGAGAAAATAATTATATTTATTGAAATGGTCTAATTAAAGAGTACAATGGGATTGGGGTGAGGTGTAAAGTAGTCTTTTACTTTAAAAAAAATTAAAGGCTAAAATAGGGTTTGTTGATATAAAGGTACAAGACAAAGACAGATACCTACAACTTAAGCAAGTAGCTTTTTATTAGTTTAAGTAAGAGATAGTTAATTGTAGTATTTCTTTTATAAGTTAGTATAATAATTAAAGCTTGAATTTTTTGGATAATCTTCCTTCTTTAATTTTAGAAAGAAGTAAAAAAGGAATATCAGCCGTGTGTAACACATACTCACATAGTCATAATTACCTAAGAATCAAATAATATATTACTCCCTTCGTTCACTTTTACTTATCACGTTTCATTTTTCGAGAGTTAATTTGACTAATTTTTGAAGCTAAATAACATTAGATTTTCTTAATATTTTAAAATCAAAAATTAAATATTCGGAAACTATACGAAAAGTATTACAATTTGTAATTTTTCTCATACAATACGGTAAAAAATTACATATTAAAACATTGGTCAAAGTTTATGTAGTTTGACACTCGAAAAACGAAACATGACCAGAAAAAGGAGAAAGTAATAGTTTAATTTAAGGGATAGGCATTTTTGACATTCATAGTTAATTTTCCTTTCTTCTTGAAAAAAGAAAAAACTGTTATAAAATAATAAAAGAACAAGAGCAATATTGCAGAGAAAGAGAGAGATGAAATTCTTATTGAATTTGGGATGATTTACAATGGTGTAAGACCCCTCTATTTATAGGGGAAAAATGACTTAGTCACAAAGTAAAACTCTCTACAAGATAGACATTCACTCTAAATAGAATTCTATTCATAACACTCCCCCTTGAATGTCTACTCGATAAGTAATGTGCCTTGCTAAAACCTTAACTAAAATAAAACCCAATGGGGAAAAAATTCTAGAAAAGGAAAAAGAGTACACATGTTTAGAAATGCGCCTATTGGTTGCCTCGTTAAAAACCTTGCAAGAAAAACCCAGTGGGACAAAACCTTGTAAGGGAAAAAGAGTGCAACGCGCATTAACTCCCCCTGATGAGAGCATCAATTCACATCCTTGAGCCTTCGCATCCCGGTTTTGTACACTAGCTTCTTGAAGGTTGACGTTGGTAGAGACTTGGTGAACAAATCAGCCATATTATCACTTGAACGAATTTGTTGCACATTAATATCACCATTCTTTTGAAGATCATGTGTGAAAAATAACTTTGGTGAAATGTGCTTGTTCTATCTCCTTTTATGAATCCTCCCTTCAATTGAGCTATGCATGCTGCATTGTCTTCATACAAAATCGTGGGTAGTTTGTCACATTTCAAACCACATTTGTCTTGAATAAGATGTATTATAGACCTCAACCACACACATTCTCGACTTGCTTCATGAATAGCAATTATCTCAGCATGATTAGATGAAGTAGCCACAATTGATTGCTTAGTCGATCGCCAAGATATGGCAGTGCCTCCACAGGTAAGCACATAACCTGTTTGAGATCGAGCCTTGTGTGGGTCAGATAAATACCCAGCATCAGCATAACCAACAAGATCAAGACTGCAATTATTGCCATAAAATAAGCCCATATCGGTAGTCCCTTTTAGATACCGCAATATGTGTTTGATTCCATTCCAATGTCTCCTTGTAGGAGCAGAGCTATACCTTGCTAAGAAATTAACTGAAACAGTTATGTCAGGCCTTGTAGTGTTAGCAAGATACATTAGTGCACCAATTGCACTAAGATATGGTACTTCAGGACCAAGTAGCTCCTCATTCTCTTCTTGAGGTCGGAATGGATCCTTATTCACATCAAGTGATCGAACAACCATCGGAGTACTTAATGGATGTGCTCCATCCATGTAAAACCGTTTCAACACCGTTTCTATGTAGGTAGATTGATGAATAAATATTCCGTTTGCCAAATGTTCAATTTGCAAACCAAGACATAATTTTGTCTTTCCGAGATCTTTCATCTCGAATTCCTTCTTTAAATAATCAATTGCCTTTTGGAGTTCTATAGGAGTTCCAATAAGGTTTATGTCATCAACATATACAGCAAGTACAACAAAATTCGATGTTGTTTTCTTTATAAAAATACATGGACAAATGACATCATTTATATAACCTTCTTTTAATAAATACTCACTAAGACGATTATACCACATTCGTCCTGATTGCTTTAGACCATACAAAGATCTTTGCAATTTGATTGAAAATATTTCCCGGGACTTTGAATTATGTGCATTAGGCATTTTAAATCCCTCGGAAATTTTCATGTATATCTCATTATCAAGTGAGCCATAAAGGTAGGCGGTAACCACATCCATTAAATGCATGTCAAGCTTTTCATGGACAGCAAAACTAATGAGATAACGGAATGTTATAACGTCCATAACGGGTGAATATGTCTCTTCATAATCGACACCAGGCCTTTGTGAAAATCCTTGTGCTACAAGGCGTGCCTTATATCTTTGTACCTCGTTTTTCTCATTTCTCTTGCGTAAAAAGACCCATTTATAGCCAACAGGCTTAACACCAATAGGTGTTTGGACTATAGGCCCAAAAACTTCACATTTTACAAGTGAATTTAACTCTGATTGGATTGCTTCTTGCCATTTTGGCCAATCAAGTCTTTGTCGACATTCTCCAACAGATTGAGGTTCAAGATCCTCACTTTCTTGCATAATGCTAGATGCAACATTATATGCAAAGACATAATCCACCACTATATCCACTCGATTCAAATTTGTCTCAATATCGATTGAATTTATTGATAGTTCCTTATTTTCTTGAGTCTCGGGCTCAGTGGATTCCTCATGAATCTCAGAATTTATTAAATCGTGGATTTCTTCATGAGATTCTTTCGTAGTGTCATTTTGATCATTTATTTTCCTTTTTCTAGGATTTCGATCTTTGGAACCTAATGGTCTGCCACGTTTAAGGCGTGCTTTTGACTCATTAGCTATGACACTAGAAGATTGTCCAATAGGGACATCAATACGGATTGGAACATTCTCCGCAGGGATATGTGATTTTGTTATCCTTTTCATATCCGTAAATGCATCTGGCATTTGATTTGCTATTCTCTGCAAATGAATAATCTTTTGCACCTCTTTTTCACAAATTGAGGCGCGTGGATCAAGATGAGATAATGATGGATTTTTCCACAAAATTTCCCGTTTGGTTTCACCAACTTCTCCCCCTAATTTTGGGAAAAGTGTCTCATCGAATCGACAGTCTACAAATCGTGTAGTGAACAAATCTCCCATTAATGCTTCGAGGTAGCGAATAATGGAGGGCGATTCAAACCCAACATATATTCCTAACCTTCTTTGGGGGCCCATTTTGGTGCGATATGGCGGTGCTACAGGCACATATACTGCGCATCCAAAAATTCTTAAATGGGATATATTAGGTTCATGACCCAAAACTAATTACAACGGGGAATATTTATGATAATTTGTCGGTCTGAGACGAACTAGCATTGTTGCATGTGAAATGGCGTGGCCCCAAACAGAAGTGGGTAACCTCGTTTTCATGAGTAACGGTCTTGCTATCAATTGCAGACATTTAATTAAAGACTCTGCAAGGCCATTTTGAGTGTGAACATGAGCTATAGGATGTTCCACTTTTATCCCAATTGATAAGCAATAATCATTAAATGCTTGGGATGAAAACTCAGCAGCATTATCAAGTCTAATAGACTTAATTGGATTATCGGGAAATTGCGCCCGTAATTGAATTATTTGTGCCATTAATTTTGCAAACGCGAGGTTGCGTGATGACAATAGGCACACATGAGACCATCTAGAAGATGCATCTATTAAGACCATGAAATATCTAAACGACCCACTAGGAGGGTGAATAGGTCCACAAATGTCCCCTTGTATACGTTTCAAAAACGCATGGGACTCAATTCCAACCTTTGTTGGTGATGGTCTAATAATTAACTTGCCTTGATAACAAGAAGTGCAAGAAAATTCATTATTTAAAAGAATCTTTAAATTCTTTAATGGATGCCCATTTGAATTTTCTATAATTCATCTCATCATAATTGATCCAGGGTGTCCCAATCGATCATGCCAAAGTACAAAAGTATTGGAATTAGTAACCTTTTGGTTTACAATAGAATGTGCCTCAATTGCACTAATTCTTGTCCAATACAGGCCACAAGACAAAGATGGGAACTTCTCAATAGCCCTTTTCTGGCCATAGACATTTTTGGTAATGATGAGATATTCAAGATTATTCTCATCTATTGTCTCAATATGATATCCATTTCGGCGGATATCTTTAAAACTCAACAAGTTCCTCTTGGACTTGGAGGAGAACATTGCATTCTCTATAATAAGTATTGCTCCCTTGGGCATAGTTATAGTATGTAACGACCCGACCCGTCGTTACGGGAGTTACCGCCCCGTTTTCCCCGTTTTATGCTTCTATATGTTTCATTATATGTGTTTGGAGAATTTGAAGTAATTCGGTTAGAGTTCGGTTAGAAATGAGACAATAAGTCTCTTTATGAGAAGGTTAGTTTGGAAAAGTCAACCAAATGTTGACTTATGAGTTAGAAGGCTCGGAATGGATTTCCGATGATTCGACTAGTTTAGGGGGATGATTTGTGACTTAGGAGCGCAGTCGGAATTGAATTTGGAGGTCCGGTGTAGAATTAGGCTTGAATTGGCTAAGGTTGGATTTTGGTGAATTCCGGATGGTAGGTGAGATTTTGATCCGAGGGTCGGAATGGATTTCCGAAAGTTGCAGTGGCTGCGTTAGGTGATTTTGGATATGCGTGCAAAGTTGCAGATCATTCGGAAGTGTTTAGGTCGGGTTTTAGATCAAATGCAAGTTTCGAAAGTTTTAGTTTAACTTAGGCTTGAATCCGTGGTAATTCGATGATTTTGATGTTAACGATAGTGTTTTGATGATTGGAACAAGTTTGAATAAGGTCTTGGGGTGTGTTGGTGCTATGGTTGAGGTCCCGGCGGCCTCGGAGTGATTTCGGGTGATTAAACGGAGAATCTTGATGTTTGTTGCAGGTCTGGTGCACCTGGCTTCTGGTATTTCTGCATCTGCGGAAAAGGAGCCGCAGAAGCGGTTCCGCAGATGCGGCTAAGAGATCGCATAAGCGGTC
>NW_017672123.1:0-26415 GCF_001879085.1 Nicotiana attenuata | reverse complement strand
TCTCCACAGAGTTTCAATTTAGAAGTAATTCTGAACATCACAGAATTATATTCAGAAACAGACTTAAAGTCTTGGAGCCTCAGATGAGCCCAATCATATCGTGCTTGTGGAAGAGTGACCAACTTTAAGTTGTCATATCTTTCCTTTAAGCCATTCCACAAAACAAGTGGGTCTTTGACTGTGAGATATTCTATTTTCAACCCTTCATCAAAGTGATGGCGCAAGAAAATCAAGGCCTTAGCACAGTCTTGGGTGGATGCTTTATTTCTGTCTTTAATGGCGTCTCCAAGACCCATCGCATCTAAATGGATTTCAGCATCCAACACCCATGTCATATAGTTCTTGCCCGAAATTTCAAGGGCAACGAACTTTCTTTTCATAATGTCAGTCATAATTAAAAAGAGGAGAAAAGTTATACCTTAATCTTCCCAAAAGCTTCTTGAGACGGTAGAGTCTCGTGCTGATAACGTGTTATAAAATAATAAAAGAACAAGAGCAATATTGCAGAGAAAGAGAGAGAGAGAGAGAGAGAAAATTCTTATTGAATTTGGGATGATTTACAATGCGGTAAAACCCCTCTATTTATAGGGAAAAATAACTTAGTCACAAAGTAAAACTCTCTACAAGATAGACATTCACTCTAAATAGAATTCTGTTCATAACAAAAACAAAATTTATGTATACACCTTTATTTGTATCACATCATCTTCGATTAACCTGCACCTAAAAATTTCATGAAATTGAGCTATACAGTTATCACTAAATCACAATTTCCAAGATATTTCACATCACCATTATTGGCCAATTATTCCACGCAAGGAACGCCTGTAGACACGCGCTTAAGGTATTTTCAAGCCAGTGTTAAATGTGTCTATTAATACATTTTGGGCTACTATAAGTGTTCAATCGGAACAGGATCTAAATAAAAGTCTAAATAAAAAATTGTGACAACTCGAAATATTTTCTTATATATTCAGCCTAAAAATATGTATGCAAGCATTCATTTACTTGATGTAAACAGCACGTGCGAATATGTTTTTCCTTTCTAGTTCCAGCAAATCCTTTCTCTAACCATACATAAGCACCTATTTTCGTCTTGACCCATGATCCAAAAATACAATCGTGCTCAAATAATGAAAAGCACATTTTTTATTCTCATTGGAACACTTTTTTGGGTGATGTTTAGTGGGCGTTTGAACATAAGAATTGTAAAATTCCAAACAAAAAAAAGTAAATTTTTTTTCAAGTGAAAATAGTATTTGAAAATTAGAATTGTGTTTGGTCATAAATATAATTTTGGGTTATTTTTGAAGTTTTGTTAATGATCTGTGTGGAAAAAAAAATAGCTTTTTGGAGATTTTCATTCGAAAAATTCCAAAATTCATCTTCAAATAAAAATTGAAAATTTTATGGCTAAACACTGATTTCGAAAAATATTTAAAAAAATTCGAAAAAAATAAAAAAATACTCATGTCCAAAAGGGCTCTTAGTCACATCAATGATACTTCTTTCTTTGTAGATATTCCTAAGCATAACTTTAATTTACACATACTCGCCTAATCAATTATGGTAATGTCAGAATTTTTCAGCAAAGACAAGACACAACATTTTGTAGGGCATCTTAGGGTTTATGGAATATGGCATTTCATGTCTTTAAATTTTTTGAAAATTTTAACTTTGTTTGGCTAGAAAAAGAAAATGTGATTCATTATAGTTTTATCTTCTCATTTAAGGATCTAAAGCTCATCTTTACCAAATTAAGCCACTTACTTTAGTATGTTGCACTAAAGTGAATTCGACTAATATATATATATATATATATATATATATATATATATATATATATATATATATAAAGAGAGACACCTAAAAACATCAAGCGTGGACGCTATAATTGTTTCTAAAATCTCATTTAGTAACTTTTGTTAATTACAAGAAAATGCAAGTGCCATGTTTGTAAATTCTACTTTAAGGTTTTTCCTTCACCAAGTTCCGAGGTAATTAAGACTATAAATAATTTAAGGGTGCAATTAATAATTCATGCTAAGTCTAGAGGGTTTTAAAGGTATTTTGCTATAGTATATACAATTTCCCATTGTTGGAGAGTGATTCTAAGAAGAGTACTTGGAAAAAAAAAAAGTACTTAGAAATGTTTAGCAATTTACTAGATTAGCACATTAGAGAATAATGATTAGATATAAATTAGAAAGGGCGATTTAGAGAGACTTATTAAGAAAAAACGAAGAAGTTTTAACAATACATAAAATTAAGGGCCCGTTTGGCAATGAAAAATTTTCACTTTTTTCGAATTTTTTTTATTTTTTTCCAAATTAGTGTTTGACCATGAAATTCTCAATTTTCATCTGAAAGCGGATTTCGGATTTTTTCGAAAATTTTGAAAACCCAAAAAGCTGTTTTTTCAAATCTTTCACTTCAGATGACTCACAACAATTCAAAAACAGCCCAAAATTGTATTCATTTCCAAACACAACTCTAATTTTCAAATATCATTTTCACTTGGAGAAAATTTTTACTTTTTTCGGAACTTTATAATTCTAATGTCCAAACGCCCACTTAATCTTAATGCTTGAATCTTTATAATAATAAATGAAAAGATATCAAATGATAATGTTGAAAGAAAAAACCAATCTCATTGAAAAAGAAAATGTTCCTAAAATCGTGGGAAGTAATGGTGACATTTTTATTGAATTTACGTTTCCAACAAGATGTTACAATTGAACATTCTTTCGACAACAATGCATTGTTTCTTTAAAAATGCAAAAGAAAACTTAAACCACAAATGATAGGGTTTACTATTTATATTACTGGCTTTATATTTTCATTTTTTAGATTTTGGAGGACGCGCAAAGGCGAAATCAAGAATTTAAATTTATGGGTTCTAAATTGTATATATAAAAAATAGCTTACTGGCTTCTGGCTAAATTATAAATATTAAATAAATTTTTTATAAAGACAATATAAGTCAAAACTATTTAGTTTTGTCGAACCCGTAGTTCTACCCGGAGAAGGGCGCTCTACTATAGATAAAGAAAAATAATACTGTATAACTGCTCTAAAAATAATAGCCAAAAAATATATGTTATATACAAAAAAAAAAAATAACATCTCATATTATATATTATATATTTTTATGGCTATCGGATATAAATAATTTTGACCGCGGACTAAAAATGAGTTTGCTTGTACATATGATATGAGATACTTTTCCATGATCATATGTCGTCAAAAGGATCATATCACAGTATTGTCTTATGATTTGTCAATGCGATACGTCTTTAGACAGATAAGAAAGAGTGTGCTCTAAAATATTAATCGAATTGAATTCTTCTTAATATATATATGATCAGCACAACATATGGATCTTCAAGTTTTGCCTTTTGATGATTCAAGTGGTCCTTATACTCAACTCTAGTTTACTATTTTTTCGGACCTCAATTATTTGGATAACAAATCCATTTTTATTCATCGCACAAACAATATATAAAACCGTCAATCAAGTGAGTGAAAATCATACGCTATGAAGATCAAATTTTAATGAAAACAAAAATCGCTATATGATTTCTCTTCATCTATGGTGGGAAGGCCAAAGGGCAGTCCGGTATACAAAGTATCTGGTGCTCACGTAGGGTTCGGAGAAGGACCGCACCTAAGGGGTTGTATTGTAGGCAGCCTAACCTCATGCAAATATTAGTAGCTGAATCTGCGGCTTAAATCCGTGACCTATAGGTCACACAGAGACAACTTAAGCGTTACTAATTACTTAAAATTTGTACTAATGAAATAATCGAGATTCATGCAAATTAATCATTCATCACCATTATTTAAAAAGATTATTATTATTCATTTGAAGAATCAGAACTGGATCAATGTGCATTTATTATCTTGGAATCATCAAAGTACTAGTAGTAATAGTACTACTAATAACAATAATACCCATCTTTGCCTTTAATTTGCTTATTTTCTAGTCCAAACTCAAACATTTGGCTTCCCAATAATGACTTCATTCTTTGCAATATTAATTCTGTTCTCTTGTTTTTAGCACATATCAATTCTGTATATCCCAATCATTTTAAAACCCTCTTTTTGAACTCTCATCATTTCGAAATTTTTTGTTTTCCTTGGCTCATTTTGGAAATATTATTTCATATTTTCAAGTATACATCACGTAGCTACATTTACATCCTCATATCCCCTCTGTCATGAGCATTACATTTAGATGTTAGTCGGTATAACTTTATATATGTTCTAAAATAAGCCCTACTGTGGTGTAACTCTAATGGCACCATAATATTATATTTTTCGAATGAATTTAAGTTATATAAACTTATAGTGTGAGAATTTACAGCACTAGCAAAAATTAACTTGTAATAATAGATTACTTTATCATTTTTAGCAGGCTACTATTTGATGCTTATCATAGAATGTACATTAAAGAGGGAATTATCTTGGGCCACAAAGTGACTGCATATGGAATTGAAGTTGATAGAGGTAAGGTTGATGTAATTGCTAGGCTCCCTCCACCGACTTCTTTGAAGAGAATAATGAGTTTCTTGGGACATGATGGGTTCTATAGGAGGTTCCAAATACTTTTCCAGCTTTACCAAGCCGTTGACTGCATTGCTAGCGAAAGATGTCAAGTTTATTTTCAATGTGGAATGCTTAAGAGCATTCAAACTGATAAAGGAGAAGCTTGTGAGTGCTCCTATTATGGTGACACCTGATTGGAGCGAGCCATTTGAGATAATTTGTGATGCTAGTGATGTATCTGTGGGAGCAGTTCTGGGGCAAGGAAAAGATAAGATGTTTAGGCCCATTTACTATGCAAGCAGGACGTTAAATGATGCTCAAGTCAACAACGCCACTATTGAGAAAGAGTTCTTTGTTGTAGTCTTTGCTTTTGACAAGTTTAGATCATACCTAGTAGGGAGTAAAGTGATTGTACGCACTGATCACTCAGCCTTGAAATACCTATTGAGTAAGAAGGAGTGCAAGCCGCGTCTGATACGGTGGGTCTGTTACTCTAAGAGTTTGACTTAGAGATCAAAGATAGGAATGGCAAAGAAAATCAAGCAGCCGATCATCTATCTCGACTTGAGAGACCTCCAGTTGAAACAATTGAAGTAAGGGAAGAGTACCCTGATGAGTAAATTTTCTCCATTGATGAGGTCTCCGAAAGGCCGCTTGGGTATGTTGATGTAGCCAACTTTTTGTTTTTGGCTAGTGGATGGTTGCCTCATGACCTCTCTTGTGATCAAAGAAAGAAGCTTCAAAGTGAGATAAAAAGTTATTTTTGAAATAATCTTTTCTTATTTAGACTGTTTGCAGATAGTGTGATTCGAAAGTGTGTGCCTGAAGGGGAGATGGCAAGCATTATTCTCATTTCCATGATGGAGCAGAGGACACTATGGTGGAAATCACACTATAGCAAATGTCATGGAAGCCGGTTTCTATTGGCCTACTTTGTACAAAGACGTACGGGCGTATATAGCTGCATGTGACAAGTGTCAAAGGGCATGTAACATTATCAAGAGGGATGAGATGCCACTAAACTCCATTCTGGTATGTGAAATTTTTGATGTTTGTGGGGCATTGACTTCATGGGTCTGTTCCATCATCTCATTCATATGACTATATCCTAGTAGCCGTTGACTACGTCTATAAATGGGTGGAAGCAATCCCTACTAGGACCAATGATGCTCGGGTGGTGTGTAAGTTCTTATGGAAGAACATCTTTACTCGCTTTGAGATACCTCGAGTGATTATCAGTGACAATGGATCGTACTTTGTGAGCAAGAAGTTCGATGCATTGTTGTATAAGTATGGGGTCACACATAAAACAGGAACCCCATACCATGTCCAAACTAGTGGGCAAGTTGAAGTGGCTAACCGTGAACTTAAATGAATTCCTAAAAAGATGGTTAGTGCTTGTCGTAAGGATTGGTCTGTAAAGTTGGGTGAAGCTCTATGGGCGTACAGAACTGTGTTCAAAACAACCATAGGGACTTCATAATTCAAACTAGTGAATGGAAAATTGTGTCACCTACCTATTGAGATAAAACACAAAGCTTTTTGGCAAATTAAGATGCTTAATCTTGATCTTAGTGTTGCAGGTCAACATAGGTTGGCGCAGATGAACAAATTGGAGGAATTAGACGGGAAGTGTATGAAAATGCGTGAATCTTTAAGGAGAAGACAAAGAGATGGCACGATCGTCTTATTAAGCCAAAGGAGTTTCATGAAGGGGACAAAGTCTTACTATGCAATAGTAGACTTAGGTTGTTCCCTGGAAAATTCAAATCAAGATGGACAGGTCCGTATGTGGTGAAACATGTCTCACCGTATGACCTAGTAATGGTTTCAAAGTAGATAAATGATATAAAAAATCGATAGGTTTAAACTACTCGTTCGACGAATAAAGAATTGATAGTGGTCCAATAAAATAAAAGCATCTACGTCAATTCATACCCATTACAATTTCATTCAATTAACAATTAAGAAGTATCATAAAAAATTAAAAAACTTCTTTTTTCCTGGTCAGGTCAATAAAGTCATCAAAATCCATTGAGATCCAAGATGAGGAAGAGAATGAAAGCTTTAAGGTGAATGAGCACAGGTTGAAACCGTACCTTGTTGGAGGACTTGACAAGCAATCCTCTAGCATCATGGTCAAACGAGCCTAAGTGACCGAGTCAAGCTGATGACTATAACTCAGAACTGGTTCTAACCCTTTTTCCTGCTTTTGTAGAATAGTTTAGATAATTGTAGATTAAGATGATTAGAGTTTAGGAGTTTAATACGTGTGAGGATAGGTATAAGCATAAATTGAACACAAAATAAGTACATATTAGAGTCGGGGTGCAAACCGTAGGCTAAAAAGCAAAAATCGTCGGAACTTTGAGAAACATGGCCTAACACGCCGCATGGGGCACCGCGTGGGGCACCGCGCTAGGACAAACTGGCCCCTCGATAGAAATCGACTCTCTAAGAAAACCCTACTAGCGCCGCATGTGGCTCCGCGCCCAGCAAGCGGCAGTGCAAACAAATGGCGGCTAGATTTTTGAAAAAAAAACAATAAATAAAAATTAAAAAAACAGACCTCTTTTACTCTACCCCCACCCGTTTTTTTCCCTATCTCTCATACCTCTCGTTCTCTCTCTCAAATCATGTTATGTGCTTGTGTAGTGTTGTATTGTATCTTAATTTTGTTAGTAGTGAATTAGACTAACTTCTTGTTCTTCTTTTCTTAGTTACTAGTGTAGCTTCTTAATTTTGTCTTTTACACTAGTGTATTCAGTGGTTATGTTGTTGTAATGTTATGTTGGTGGTTGGGTGGGTTGTTGAATATGTGTGGCGTGCTTTCAATAGGATAATCCGAGCCCCCGATATACATTATACATGTGAACTCGCAATAACATAAGTGTGGGGTGGTTACCCCGTTTGGTCTTATTTTTATTTAAGTGTTCTGGCTAATGTTGTTCGTCTTGTGCAGGTACAATTTCACGCCGTCCTTGAAAACGTTCTACCATAGGTACCTCAGAGATTGCCTCTAGTAACTGTCGAGAAGGTATGCGGGCACCTCCCCCGCCCCAGTGGAGGAGGAAGAGGAGCACGTTGATCCTGATGCGGATGTAGTACCGGGCTGCAAGTATGGCATTCGGGTTGTGCCAACTCATGCTAGGATGTGGTACCAGACCTTTGTTCCGGCGGTGAGTCCTGACCCGGAAGTTGGTATTGATGATGGGAAGCTAGCCAAGAAGTACTCGGGGATTTACAACAACATCATATACCTGGTTTTTGAAAGCTTGCTCCATCCCGCTGAGTCGGTGAACGTGAACATGGTTAAGGAATTCTATGCTAACTCGCAACTTGAGGCTAGTTTAGATGTGGTGTATGGAGTTGAGGTGAGAGGCAAGATGATTCCCTTTTCTTACCGGGTAATAAATCAAATCATGGGGTTCACGTAGCACTCGCATAAGTTGTTCCTGAGGTTGCTGCGTCGGCGCCCCTATCCTGATATTAGACGCCAACTGTGAGGTGCGGGGTCTCTTGCCACATGGACGCGAGATGTTAATGAGTTCCACAAAGACATGAAGAAGTATAATTTCTAGCGTCCTGCCAGAGTCATTCTCCGGTTGATTAATGCAAAGATCATGCCTACCCAGAACGACGCCGACGTCTCCCGGTTGAAGGTGTGTCTTATTAATGCTATCATGACTCGGATGAAGTTTGATCTGGGTAAGATTATGATTGAGAGAATGTCTCCAGTATGCCCAGTTGGGTCCCGCTGCCTGTATTTCCTAAACATGATGACGCGGCTTCTACGGATATGCCATGTGTTGGAAGAGTACCATTATGACCGGACGATTCCGGTTCTGCGGCATCTTAAGCCTTTTGATGTCACAGTTGTGACGGACCCCCTCTCCCCAATGCTGTTGTTCCTGATATGCGCCTTCGCTCTGCTCGGGGAGAGATTGAGTTGGCAGATCTGCAGGAGGACCACCCCCTCTCTACGGTCACTCAACAGTGGTTGGGCTTGGCCGATGGAGCACATATACCACCGGATGAGGACACCAACTCTATTCCCTCTGATGATAAAGAGTACATGCGCACCTTTGAGGTTGTTGATGAGGAGTAGGCCACGGGCCTCAGAGAATTACCTTTTCACTCTTTTTTTACTGTTTTGCATTGGGGACAATGCAATTTCTTAAGTGTGGGGTGGGGTGGTCCTATTTGATTGTATTTGTACTTGTTTTCTATTTGCCAGTTGGTTTTGTTCGATTTGTTTCTTGCTTTATTAGACAATATGGTATGTAATCATAACTCTGAATTCTATCGGTCTGTAATAGTTAGTAACTGAAAAATACAAACAAAAAAAAAGTTAAAAAAATTTGAAAATCCAAAAAAAAATGTCTTTTATTCTATTTTATTTCACTTTCTTAGGTAGTGTAACAATTCCCCCTTGGTTTTTCTTTGTGTCGCGGTTCTTTTCCAAAGGTTTTAATTGAACCGAGTGTAATTAGATTTTTGTTTTATAGGAATAAAGAATCTTGAATCATAATGCTAATTTGAAGCAATTTTTCTTGACTGCATATGCCTTGAGAGTGGCGAGTGCCTTAGTTGTGACACCTATGCTCAGTTCTTGACTCTTAGAATAAGTGCCTTAAATTGGTTGATTGTAACTTTGCTTAACTACTTTGACTAGAGAGTCGGGATAGATCCAACCCTAAGTGAGTTATGTGCCAATGTGCGTGTGTGAGGTTTTTGTAATATTCTAAGCGTGTCAGTTGATGTCTAGAACTTGCCCCGTGTGTTTGCAAAACGAAATAGCAGGCTTGTTCAGTCTAGGAAGTGATATTTGCATTTCTTTATTGAGCCAGATATATGTCTTTTCCCACCTAATGAATGTGTATCTTAGTAAGCCCCTTTGACCCTGTAATCCTATTTCTTTGACAATCAAACTACAAGCTTGACCCTTTGTTTGAATTGTCTATTTGTTTGAACCGTTTACCTCTCATGAGAACTTGATATTGTTATGAACTTGTACAAGATCGTGAATTTATTTCTGAGAGTGAGTGAATTCTTTCTATCATGAGTTCCTATTTGTTCTTGAATTTTATTGTGTGTTGAACTACTCTCTATTGTTTGTGTGAGGGCATGTAACTTGTGAAGGTAAGGTAAAGTCTTTGACCTTTGTGTTAGAGCAAGTGAACATGTTGTGAAAAACGCGTGGTGCTTTTGAGTCGAGTCTTGAGGCTAGGATGTTGTGATAGGGTGATTAGTCTATTTTAAATATTCTTGGCCTGATGTGTAGGGAGGTTGTTTGATAAAAAGGTCGTCCCTATGTGAAGTGTTGTTTGATTGCTTGAAGACGAGCAATGGTCTAAGTGTGGGGTGTTGATGGTAGACTAGAAATCCGTATTTTAGCCTTAGTACATGTTTTATGCCTTGCAGGAAACAATTCCGAGCTATTAAGGTAATTTGGAACTAATCGAACAAATTGGAGCTTTGAAGTTTGAGTAGAAGCCCAAGAAATTAAGCCGGGATCACGTCCTGTCACGACCCAATTTCCAAACCCGATCGTGATGGCGCCTCTCGTGAAGACAAGGCCAGCCAACTAACCCAAATCGTCTCTTTAACAACTATTAAACATAAATGAATAGTTAATTACAACTTAACGGCAATAAAACCGGTGTTTACAACCCAACACAACCCGACTGGGGTGTCACAAGTCACGAGCATCTAAAGAAAACCTTAACACAACTACAGGCCAATAAATATATACTAGTAAAATTTCTGTTAACAAAAGACAACATCCGGCGCCGCGAACGCTGGCGGTCACCTTGCTCAGCTACGATAACAATACCTTCAATCCGCTAATAACCCGCTACCGGGTGAACGATACCTGCAACTGCACGCGAGGTGCAGGGAGTAAAGTGAGTACTTCCAACTCAGTGAGTAATAGAAGTAAATAATAACTGAGCAGCAAGAAATCACGTAAAGCAACCAATGGGCTGTACAGAAGCCGGGTACAATTTTCGAGAAAACAGTGAAATCAGAGAACTTCTTTAGAAATGTTTCGGCTCAGTTCAAATCTCTTTTGAAAATGGTCCTTTCAATAATTACGAAAGTTGTTTCAAATAGTTAATGCTGATTAGCACAGAAAATCCGCCCCTCGGGTACAAATACCACAGCATAGCAGGTAAAAATGCAAATAAGTATGCAAGATGAACACATAAAAGTTCGCCCCTCGGGCATGAATTTCGTTACTAGTCAGTCATCGTTACCTGACCGGTCAGCCATTGTTACCTGACCAAAACGCGTATTACAGTGCCATTGTTACCACTGGTCATTCATTGTTACCTGACTGGTCAGCCATTGTTACCTGACCCAACACGTGTTTCAGTGCCATTGTTATCACTGGTCAGCCATTGTTACCTGATTGGTCAGTCATTGTTACCTGACCAAAACACGTATGACAGTGTCATTGTTACCACTGTCCAATTCTAAATGGGTAACCCGCGCTCACTGTGGGTGTGCAGACTCCGGAGGGGCTCAAACAGCCCAAGCGCTATATCATCATAAGGCCTGAAAGCCTGTACATATCAACATGAGGCCTGAAAGCCTTCTCACATTACACTCAGCATATCCTCACATATGGCGCTGCCTCAATCGGTCCAAGAACAATCATAAGCCCCTCGGGCATTAGTAGAGGAACAATAATGCTCAGCTCAAACAGTAGTTCAAATATCAGTTGAAACTCAAGGTTGAGTAAAAATATAGCTGAGTTCATGAAACAGTGTAATGACAATGGACTGAGTTCAAATAATATTTCAAATAGTGAGGAAAAACAGTGATGATAGCTCATAGGGAGTTCAAATAGTCGGCAATAAGCCCTAAATATGGCAATAAGCCCAAGTCATAGTGAAAAACAACAATAAGTCATAGCGAAATACGCGGTAAAATCAACAACCGGGACGGACCAAGTCACAATCCCCAATGGTGCTCTACCCCACGCTCTCTATCCGGCGTGCAAGTCACCTCAATATAGCACTATGGGTGCAAAATCCGGGGTTTCAAACCCTCAGGATATCATTTACAATCATTATTCACCTCGAACCGGCGAAATCTCTAGCCCGTGTGAGCATGTGATTTTTGCCATGTTTAATTTACTCCTACAAATCCATTAAAATTAGGATTTTCCCTTTAATTATTTGATTTCTAGGAATTAATTGCATAAGTTTGGTGTCTTGTTTGCATTTTTTGTCTGCGCATTTTTATTCAAAAAATAAATATAAAAAAATATATGTTGCATTTTAATTCATAAAAATACAACAAAATGTGTAGCATTTTAATTCATAGAAAATACAAAATATGTTGCATTTTTTGCATTTAGGCATTTAATTTCACAATTCTAGTATTAATTAGGTATTAATTTAGTTTTAAAATAAAAAGAAAATTGCAAAAAACAGAGTTTTGAATATTTTAAGGAATACATAGTCTAATTATGTCCTTGTTTTAGCATAAGCAATAAATAAATAAATATATAAAAATACAAAAAGAGAAAAAGAAAGAAAAAGAATTAATAGAGTTGGTCTTGTTAAAGGACCCAAAATTTGGGCCAAAATACAATTCTAGCCCAAAAGAGGACCCAAATTTCGGCCAAGACCCAGCCCAAATATCCCTGATCCGGTCCAGTTTCCCTTACCACCAAAACGACGTCGTTTTGTTTATGATTAATCCTAGCCGTCTATGTTTCTTGATCCAACGGACGGGAACCCCCTATGCTTTAATATATAAGTGTCCTAACCATACCCCACCCCCCCCATTCACTCATCTCTCTCACACCCCACTCCTCTCCCCACCGGAAATCCTCACCTCCACAGCCCCACCGTATCTCCGCCCCCTTCCGCCTTCCGCCGCCGCTCGCCGCCAGCCGGAAATCGCCTCCGCCGGCGGCGGTGCTTCAAATAACCCAAAAAATACACCATGGAATCCTCTCATCATCCTCTTTCCCACCCCCAACCTAATTTCCCTGAAATCACAACCAAAATGCTCGGATTTCAAATCTAAAATCCGGCAAAACCCTATCTTCTCCAAACTCAACCAATTAACACCATACACTCTCCTTACCCTCTTCTCCCGAATCTCAAGTTAATTTCTCAAATCTAACCAGACGTTGCTCGAATCCCANCATCAAATCACATCGAATTCAAGCCTAAGTTCTTCAAAAACTTCCGAAATGCACTTTCGATCAAAAAGTCTACCAAACCTCGTCCGAATGATCTGAAACTTTCCACGCACATCCCAAATGACATAACGGAGCTACTGCAACTCTCGGAATTCCATTCCGACCCCTATATCAAAATCTCGCCTATCAATCGGAATTCGCCAAAATACTAACTTCGCCAATTCAAGCCTAATTCTACACCGGACCTCCAAAATAAATTCCGATCACGCTCCCAAGTCACAAATCATCTCCCGAAGCTAACCAAATCATCGGAAATCACATCCGTGCCCTCTAACTCATAAGTCAACGTCCGGTTGACTTTTCCAACTTAAGCCTTCTTAAAAGAGACTAAGTGTCTCATTTCTTATCAAAACCAATCCGAATCAACTCTAACTCAACACATACCGGTAATGAAACATGAAGAAGTAATAAATGAGAGAAACGGGGCAGTAATACCTGATACGACGGGTCGGGTCGTCACACGTCCGGTGGTCGAGGACCAAGTACGGATGTCAAAAACTGAACAAACAAATTTACTCTAAGAAAAAGGAACAACCGCGCTGCATAGGGCGCCACGAGGCGCGGCGCGGCAGTGCAAAAGTTGGTCTGAAAGGCAGTGTGCGAGCTCTCTAGATTTCCTCACAAGCACGCCACATGGCGCGGCGCGGGTGTGCAAAAATGTTAGAGTGATCCCCCAATTCGGCTAGGAAAGGGTAGTTTTGTCCGGGCTTGTTTTTACATGGTATAAATACACCAAAAATACAATTCTGAGAAGACTTTTGACCTATGAAAGAAGGGAGAAGGAACCAAGGCAAGAAGACTCAAGAATTCATCAGTATTTCAACCTGCAATCAGTGAAATATGGGAGTTTGTATCGAATCATTAGAATTGATGTTTTCTTTGTTTTTGAACCTTATTGAGATGTCATACTCCATTGCTATGGAGTAATTTCCATTTGAGGGTTGACAGATACGGTGTTTCGATAACTTGATTAGGACTCAATTCTCGATAATTTATAGAATTAATTGGTGGAGCTTTAATTTGTATTGTGGAGTTATTTATATTTTGCTTAATGGAAAGAGGAGTTTGATATTGGATTTCTTCACATCGTATGCTCTAGTTTAAATTCGTGATTCAAATAGGTAATTGAAAGAGCCTCTTGAATTGTAATTCGAACTAGAAAATAGGGGAATATTCGTGATAAGTTACCCTTTAGATCAACACCATCATTTAATTATTGCAATCGTGTAACGACCCGACCGGTTGTTTTGAGCATTTGCACTTTGCTCGAGTAGTTTATGGGCACGAGTAGCTCTGTATGATGTATTATGACTTATGTGAATCATCGGTTTTGGTTTTTAGGTTATTCAGAATCGATTTGGAAGAATGGATTTCATTGTTGAAGCTTTTAATTGGAAGAGTTGACCAAGTTTGACTTTTTTTGAAATTGACCTTGGAATGGAATTTTGATGGTTCCGGTAGGTCTGGATGGTGATTTTGATTCGGACGCACGCCCAAATTTGCATTTAGATGTTTCTAGAAGGTTACGGCACAAATTGGCGAAAATTGGAAATTTGAAGGTTTGGAAAGTTTAAAAGTTTGACCGAGAGTTGACCTTGTGGATATTAGGTTCAGATTCTGGTTCCGGGAGTTGGAATAGCTTCGTTAAGTCATTTGGGACTTGTATGCAAAATTTGGGTTCATTCCGGATTGATTTGCTATGTTTTAGCAAATCCAAAGTTCATCAAGTTCGAATCGAGGTGCGATTCGTTATTTCGATGTTGTTAGGTGTGATTTGAAGCATCGAGTAGGTCCGTGTTATGTTATGGGACTTGTCGGTATACTTGAACGGGGTCCCGAGTGGCTCGGGTGAGTTTCGAACGAGGTTCGGGTTATTTTCATTTCATGTTGAATTGCTGAGGCTGTTGGTTCTGGTGTGACTGCACCTGCGCGGTTGTGCCTTTTTCTCAGAGTAAATTCGTTTGTTCACTTGACATCCTGACTTGGTCCTCGACCCCCGAACGTAATTCCGGCTTAATTTCTTGGGCTTCTACTCAGACTTCAAAGCTCCAACTTGTTCGATTTAGCTTCAAATTACCTTAAAAGCTCGGAATCATTTCCTGCAAGGCATCAAATACTTAATAAGTGTAATTCACTATCATTTAAGCTCAAAGACATGTAATATGCAGGTATATTAGAGTGCAATACTAAGGCAAAAATACGGATTTCTAGCCTACCATCAGGACTCAAGATCTGAGACTCAACAGGAACCATGTTTGTTGATCATCAAAACACAATTTCCAAGAATGATTATACTCCATCCGCTTCGAAAAGATTGTCTTAGTTTGACTTGACACAAACTTTAATAAAGAAGGTAAGATTTTTAAGATATGATGTATTAAATAAGCCATAACATTTGGGTGACTGTAAAACTTTTGAAACTTGTGGTCTAAACTCTGAATTCTGCCATAACATTTGTGTGACTATAAATGCTTCCTATTAAAGAAATATTGAAAGGTGCTAATCTTTTTGGAACAGACTAATAAAAAAATAGTGTCAATCTTTTTAAAAAAGAGCGAGTATAAATTTAATTTCTAGCTGTGGTGAACCAACGTAACGCACAACCTATCCCCATGAAGAATGATTTTATATATATTGGGGTTTGGAATTCGAGCTGCAATTAAGATCAAAATCTGTTAGCAGGAAGCCCGACAAAGGAACCATAAGTTTTGAATAAAATACTCGTACGTTGTAATAATCTAAATAAAAAGAAAACACAATATTGCCTTAACGACCAACACAAATTAAAGTCACAATTTCTTAATCCAGGACATCTTACTTACTTGATATTTGTGTACATAGAGCCATGTACATTGTATTCAACACTGAGATCTTCAAGACAAAACGAATCATATCAAAAGCTTAACGAATGAGAAGATCAAGATCTCATTAGTTGTTGTGATGGATCTTGCGAGCCATGCATGTTTCGTGACAATATTTTAGTAGTCTTCGCCGCCCGTGGTCGATCTAGAATTTAGACGTTATGAGTTATAAGTTAGATTGAGTTCTGAAATTCATCTTTAATTCTATTAATGTGTGATCGTTATTTTCACATATATATAAAGTTGACCCTCGACGCACTGAGTTTTGCCAAACGTGTGAAACTATTATTGGACCGGCATCTTTATGTAGTGGCAGAGTCACCTTACGCTAAGCGGTGTAAATAGTTGTAATCAGAAGTGATTTAAGGTGTTACTTTATCTTATACCGATGACATGATCCTTGATAAAGGTGTGTGAAGATCGAGAGTTAAGTTAGAGGGTTAGTAGGTAGTCAAGCATTTTTCTGTTCCATACCAGCAGTATTAATGTTAGTTTTATATCCTATTATACTACCGCATGTTGTTTCTTTCGCTTCATTTTTTTATTATATCTTGTAGTTATTATTGCTTGTTGCTACTGCTTTCTTTTCATTTCTCCTTGAGCCGACGATCTATTGAAAACATTCTCACTACTTTCTCAAGATAGGGGTAAAGTCTACGTAAATACTACCCTTCCAAACCTCACTTATGAAATTATATTGGATTTTTTGTTGTGGCAGAAGTAATTTATAGTATTTCTTAGGACTTAGGAGTACAAAAATATCAGTGCCTAAATATATATATACAGGCAGTTACATTGACATTGGCACACTGAACTCATTCTTTCCTTTTGGTACAAAGTTTTATTTATTTATTGGATACAATAATAAATACAGTAGCATCCATCTAATAAAGGAGTATTTTATTTCTGACCACCTTTTAGTTTCTATGGTAAAATGATCAGAAATTAACATATTTCTATCTTCTAAAAGTTGAAATTTTTGGATCAAAACCACAAAAACCTAAATCAACTTTTTATAAGTTACATTTTCTTAATTAAACCAATAAAAATAAAAATAATAGGAAAACTTCTCGCGTGGAACCTAGCAATAAAACTAACTCAAACGAAAACAATTTATTTTCCTAATTGGGAATCTCTTCTTTGAAAATTTAGACCCAGACAAAACATTTTTTTTCTTTGATTCTGCTTTAATACTTAAACAAAATTAATTGTTTCTGTTTCATAGTTTTATATTGAAGTAACTCCAAAATCCAAATATAATTCTTTACGTAACTTAAAAGAAGTTAAAAACCGAGTGACTTACTGACTTTACAGCGGGAAGGTTAAAAATGACAATCTGTACAAGGTAGAAAGCGAAGGTCTAGTCACTGCTAGAAATCTGGAAAAAAGCGACCAAAACTTAGCGACCAAAGTTGGTCTGTGAGAAAAAGCGACCAAAGTTGGTCGCTAAACTAGCGAAAATAATAAAATAAATAAAAGAAACACAATAGCGACTAAGATTGGTCGCTATAATAGTCAAAATGTTGACTGGACTGGTCAGACTTTCTTGGTCAAACATTTACTGAGATTAGCGACCAATGTTGGTCGCTCGAGTGGGACCCACTATTATTATTTTAAAAAAATTATAAAATATAAATATATATAATATAAAAATGGCAACAAACGTTGGTCGCTAACTAAAGGGTAGGCAGGTAGCGACCAACTCTGGTCGCTCCAATGGGACCCAGTTATACAATTTTAATAATTATATTATTAATTTAAATATTATATAAAATATAATTAAATCTGATTTAAATATAGCGACCAGCTTTGGTCGCAAAATTAAATTCTTGTAAAAATGGTCAAAATTAAAAATCACTTTTGTATTTACTATCTAAATAATATAAATGTAAGCCGTTAATACTTTTATAATACAAGGGATGAATAGTACTACGAATCGTGCGTTTGTGTCTATGTGTGTGTGTGTGTGTGTGTATATATATATATATATACTTACGCTATACTATGCACTGAGTATAAGTGTATTAGGTAATACTGTATCGAATATAGCTTATATATATATATATATATAATATATATATATATATATACATACGCTATACTATGCACTGAGTATAAGTGTATTAGGTAATACTGTATCGAATATAGCTTATATATATATATATATATATATATATATATATATATATATATATATATATATATACACACACACACTTACGCTATACTATGTCTGAGTATAAGTGTATTAGCTAATACTGTATCGAATATAGCTTATATATTGTGATGACCCGACCCGTCGTCTCATGAGTTACCGCCCCGTTTTCCCCATTTATTGCTTCTTCATGTTTCATTATCGGCATTTGGTAAGTTAGAGTCAAATCGGTTTGGTTTTGGTAGAAAATGAGACATTTAGTCTCTTTAAGGAAGGCTTGTAATGGAAAAGTCAACCGGATGTTGACTATTGAGTTAGAGGGCTCGGATGTGAATTCCGGTGATTTGGTTAGCTTTGGGGGATGATTTGTGACTTAGGGGTGCGATCGGAATTGATTTTGGGAGGTTCGGTGTAGAATTAGGCTTGAATTGGCGAAGTTAGTATTTCGGCGAATTCCGGTTGGTAGGTGAGATTTTGATCCGGGGGTCGAAATGAGATTCCGAGAGTTGTAGTAGCTTCGTTAGGTGATTTTGGATGTGTGTGCAAAATTTCAGGTCATTCGGAGGTATTCTGATTGGGTTTTTGATCGAATGCGTGTTTCGGAAGTTTTAGAAGAACTTAGGCTTGAATTCGATGAGAAATGATGGTTTTAGTGTTGTTTGAGGTGTTTTGATGATTGGAGCAAGTTTGAATAAGGTATTGGATCATGTTGGTGTCTTTGGTTGAGGTCCCGGGGGCCTCGGGGGGATTTCGGATGGCTAACGGGATGAAAAATTGAAGTTGGAGATTGCAGGTTCATATCTGATATCTGGTATTTTCGCTTCTGCCGAAATGGACCGCAGAAGCGGTCGTGCAGAGGCGAAGGGAGGATCGCAGAAGCGACTTTTGGGCCTGGTGCTGTTTTCGCAGAAGCGGTTATGGGAGCCGCATCTGCGAAGCCGCAGAAGCCGCAGATGCGGAAGGGAGACCGCAGAAGCGGTTTTTGAATTTTAGGAGATTCCGCAGAAGCGGAAATATTACCGCAGATGCGGTAGTCGCAGAAGCGACAAAGGACCGCAGAAGAGGAAATAAATGATCAGAAAGGGTTTTAATTCCCTTCGCGAAATATTTACAGAACACATATATCTACTTCGGACTTGGGGTGTTCTTGAGCGATTTTGAAGAGGAAATTTAAGGACTTCGATCAGGTAAGCATTCTTGGACTTAGATCACAATTTTATCATGCAAATACATGAAATTTCACTGAAAACTCAAGGAAATAAGGTTAAAAATGGTGGTTTAAGGCTTGAAACCTAAGAGAACAAAAATGGGAATTTGAGGGGTCATTTGGACTCCGATTTTGGTGTTCTTTATATGTATAGACTCGTGGAGAGATAAGGAATCCGGTGATGTAAAATTCATAATTTTTCGAGAAGCGGGCCCGGGGCTCGGGTTTTGCCAACTTCGTGATTTTCGATGTTTTTCGAGTCTTTTCGATTGGGTTATATTCCCTTAGCATATTGTGACGTATTCGTTGTGGTTTTGGTCAGATTCGACGCGTGAAGAGGTGAATTCGAAAGGCAAGGGCATAGCAAGCTAGGACTTTGGCCGGCTTGAGGTTAGTAATAAATGTAAATGCTGTGTTGAGGGTTTGAAACCCCGAATTTGCACAACGTAGTGCTATGTGAGGTGACTTGCATGCCGGATAACGGGCGTGGGGTAGAGCACCGTCAGGGATTGTGACTTGGTCCGTCCCGCTTAATAAAATTGATACCTATTTGATTGTAGATTTGTAATATCCTTATAAAAAAAAGGATTAATTGTCATAATTGGGCTTCGTGCCAACTACTTGAACCCTTCAGGGATTATTTTAATGGTTTCCTACCATATTTATAAATATTAAACTCAGTCCTGGTATTTAATACTGTGTTTGAAATCTCAGCCATTTTCTTAAATTAGAAATTAAGTTAATATTTTTAAAGGAAGTTTGGGCTGAATATTTTTATACTATTGTGTGATTTTTGGTCTAACTATGGGATCGGACTGCACGCCGCAGCAGTATTATAAAGATATTGATATGAGGCCAAGGGCCTGTTTGATGCCACGAGATGGCTTATTATTGCGCTTGGGCCGTAAGGGGCCCCTCCCGGAGTCTGCACACCCCCAGTGAGCGCCGTCGACGTTAAATAAATGGAGCGGGCTGCACGGGCGCAGCGGGGTACTGGAGGTACCAGTTTATGTGTTGCATTGCATATTTAATTGTTATTTATTTCTTCATCTGTTGTGATGTTTATTCTAACTGTATTGTTGTTTAAGGGTATTATTAGCTTTACTTTGTGTTTATTTAGGATTTCTTATCCTTAGACCTTATTTGTATTTATTACTTTCTGAGTTGGAAGTACTCACAATACTCCCTGCACCTTGTGTGCAGATCCAGGTACAGCAAAGGGTGAGTGAGGACTTGTTAGCTGAGCAGCAATTATCTGGGAGTGTCGAGGTAGCTGCATGGCGTTCGCAGCTGTCACACCTCCTTCTTATTTACTACACCCCGCAAGAGGGTATGGTAAAGGGAGTTATTTCCAACTTGAAGTGACAATCGGAACGGGATTTATTATTAAGATTTCAGAGTCGCCACTTGGGAAATTAATGGTGTCCCAAGTCACCGATTAAGTCCCGATCCGAGAAAATTATGACTCTGTTAGCAGTCTGCGAACCAGAACTCTGAGTAAGGAATTCTGTTAACCCGGGAGAAGGTATTAGGCATTCCCGGGTTCCGTGGTTCTAGCACGGTCACTCAACTATTGTATTTGATTTTATTTGATTTCGAAATGTGCTCTTATTAATAAACCGCTTTCATTTTTTATTTGTTCGATTTTAAACGAGTTGCAACGTCGTGGAAATGCGCCTCAAACCACATCGCACCAGTGCGCCCGTGATTGTTAGCACATTTCGACTCCGTTGGGATTTGGAGTTGGATCACATAAATGTGCACCCAGGTTTAAGAAGGTAATATTATTAAATGCCGAGCCTACAACCACTAGCGTATTATTAACTTTGGGGAAGCCATGAAATTCACTAAATGGCACGTCCCGAGGTCTAAGTATTTTAGTAAAAATATTTATCGAGGGCCCCGCAATTTATCTATGTTTCGTTTAGCGAGGCTCATCTCGTTTTATTATTTACAAGGCTAATCCTAAAGCAACTATAATTTTCTATTGTTATTTGTCTCTAAAAATAAAAGAAATCGTCCTAAAATAATTAACAATGTTTAAGATTACTGCATTTGGGTCCATGAACTCAATAAATTCAGATCCTCAAGCATTTCGGGCCTGAAAACAGCCCGTGAAAAGAACAGGTCCTATGCAAAAGTGGACCAGTCATCAACCCGGGTCCAGGTCTGAACGAACACATAAGTCCGGACAGGACCTGGGCCACTCGTTCGGGTATTGAAGCCCAAACTGTCTGGGCTTTGATTCTATTTTTATGCCCAAGCTTATATATAACTAAACATATTACTGCGAAGTTAGGAAGCAATGACTAGAGCACAGTAATTATTAACTAAGTTGACTAGAGCACAGTAATTATTAACTAAGTTGAGGTGAATTATTAACTAATTATTAACTAGAGCACAGTAATTATTAACAAACAAGCTTTGCCAATTTAAAATATTTATTCCTCTGATCTTCAAATCAACTCACTGGTGTCAAAACATAAAATACTGCGTTACTAAAACACTTATTAGGCCTGAGTTTGACAGTGATATGGTATACTTTATGGTCTTAACGTCAGTTTCAAGTTTTAATGAATATGAATTCGAGTTACGCTGCTACTAGGGCTATTATCTAGAATGAAGAAACTCAAGCTCAAATTTAACAGTCCAATACAGTCCGAAACAGTCCTAGTTCGAAATTTGTCATTACAAACCAACGCTAAAGTACATCAAACAACGCATAAATAAGCTAACATACATCTAACTATCTATACATCATTCAAATAAATCCAAGCCGTGGAGCAGAGAACATGACAATGCTCTATTTCATTTCTATTTCAACAGCTACATCGGGGTAATGTTGAGATGAGTACCTGGAGGTCAAAAGGAGAAAGAAGAGTGAGGAAACAGGAGCAGCAACAGAACAGCAACTTCAGCAAATCAAGCTCAGCCCAGAATTTTGAAAACAGTACAGCAACAGAGCCAATAAAAGGAAAGCAGCACCAATTTAAGCTCAGAAACGATGTATGATTGTCTGAAACCTAGTTTTAATTAACCAAATCCCTAGAACCTTCAAACTAGACTCGATCTCAAACCATTGTGAATTCAGCCAATCAGCACTGTTTCAGAATAAGAGAAACTCCAAAGATCACCCAAAATTTCTATGAGACAGTGTCATTCATCAACATTTCTGGTTTTGTTTTTTGATTTTTTCTTTTCTGAAAACTTTCTCTCTGAATTCCTACAGAACAGTAGAACTATCCAGTCCTTTTGATCTTTAGCTCTCTATATCTCAGTTTATTTCCTCTGTATTTCAGCTCTTGATTCCTCTCTCCTTTCAGAATGTCCCCCCCTCAAGGCACATGAATGCCTATTTATAGATGGAATTAGGGTCCATTTCAGACTTTCCTTTTACCCCCTAGTCCCTATTCTAATTTCAGTATTTAACCCATTGTTTTCTGACTTGTTACACAAGTAACTACCCTAAGTTTATTAGAATCTACACTATAGCCCATCCTAGAAGGTTCTATACTTATTACAATCCCTATCCTATCCTTACCCCTCTTCAAAAATTACCAAATCTAATAAAACTACCCTTTTCCATGCCCAAACTACCCTTTGAGTCCCATGAAATTACTGACCAAGTTAAACCAGTCCATTACCTACAACCAAACAATCCGTTCCTAAGGCTAATCACACTAGACAAATCAGCTAATCCAGGGGTTGAAATAATTAAAATCAAATTGCAGCAAACAATTAGGAATCAACTAACTGACCCTAAAATCCAAACACTTAAACGTGTATGTCTACTGGGATTGAAGAATACTAATGTAATTAAACTAAACTAAACTAAATGATTACCATTAAACAATAACACAGTAGAGGCTCAATTACTGAAGAAAAGAAAAATGAAATCAAAAGGCTCTAAAGAGTTAAAGATTATCAAAACGAATTTGAACAAGCATGCAGAATCAGAACTTACCAATTTTGGGCACTCGATTGACTATGGGGCGCATTCTGACCAGCTTGTTGTGAATCCTCCGGGATTCTTGACACGTAACATCCCTAATCGTGTGTTTTCCAAAAGAACACACATGATTAGGGAAGAAAATCCCCAAGATTTTCAGAGTTAGGGTTCTGCCGGAATTGAGATTTAAAATTCGTAACGTTCCGGGCAGATTCGAGACTAGTGGCTATGGGGGTTGGGTAGAGGAGGTTAAGGCGGTTCTGTGGTGTGAGTTTGGGACGGTTTGGCATAACCGGCGACTTGGCCGGAAAACTTTAAAGGGATATTCGACGAGATTGGCTATGATTTGAAAGTAACGGATGATGGATTCGGGTAAATGAGGAGAAGGGGAATCTGGGGTGTAAATTTGGCGGCCATCGGAGCATCGCCGCCGGCGGCGATGATTTCCGGCCGGCGGCGGACGGAGGAGGGCGGTGGCGATACGGTGGGGCGGTGGTGGTAGAGGTGATGTACGAGGAAGATGAAAGAATGTCTTATGTTTTAGGTTGATTTTCGGACACTTTTATTGAAAACCTACGTTGATTATGAGCCGTTGGATTGAGAGGATGGACGGTCGCGATTAAACGCTGCCTAAACGGCGTCGTTTGGTGGGGGGAAACAGACCGGGTTGGGACGCGGGTTTGGGCTGTGGGTTTGGATGGGTTTAGGGGAGAAATTATTTGGGCTTTTATCAAGACTGGCCCAGTTCCCTCTTCTCTTTATTTCATTTCTTTTTCCTTTCAACTCTTTTTTTTTAATTTCACTTTGTATTTGTTTTTTTTCTTTTTATATTTCCTTGATTTATTAANTGGCTACGGGGGTTGGATAGAGGAGGTCAAGGCGGTCCCATGGTGTTAATTTGGGACCGTTTGGCATAACCGGCGACTTGGCCGGAAAACTTCGAACGGATATTCGACGAGTTCCAGTGATATTTGAAAGCAAAGGCCAGTGGATTTGGGTAGAGGAGGAGAAGGGGAATCTCGGGTGTAATTTTGGGGTTGATCGGAGCATCACCGCCGGCGGCGACGATTTCCGGCCGGCGGCGGACGGCGAAGGAACGGTGGCAGATGGTGGGGTTAGGGCGGAGGACGCCGGCGTTACAGGGGAGGTACGAGGAAGATAAAACAATGTTTTAGATTTTTAGGTTAATTTCGGACAGTTTTATGGGATGGTTTTGGGTTTATGAGGGTCGTAGGATCATGGGGACTGGACGGGCGAGATTGAGTGATGCCAAACGGCGTCGTTTTGCCATGGGGAGGGGACTGGACTGGGTTGACGATTTGGGCTGGTCTGGCAAAGACTTGGGGCATTGGGCTGGAATTAATTTTGACAGTGGCCCAATCTTGGTGGCCTGATTAAGCTTAATGTCAATTTATTTTATTTCTTTTGATTTTTGTTCATTTATTTATTTTTGAAATTTGTTAAATGCAAAATTAAAAGTAAAACCCCAAATTAATTCCAGAATTATACTAACTCCTAATTCAAAAGTAAAATAAGACAAATTAAAAGTATAAATGCGAAAGAACAATTTTGTTATTTTCTTCTTTACTAATTAATTCTAAAATGTAAAATTAGAACCTAAAACAAATGCGGAATGTATTTTTATATCTTCCAGATGAATTAAAATGCACAAATAAAAATGCAACAATTACCAAAGAACGCCACAAAATTCACAAGAATTTATAAAATACTAGAAAAATTGTTTTGTTTGTAATTTGGGAATTACTGCTTAGGGCAAAAATCACGTGCTCACAGCAGCCTTGATCTCTCCCTTCCATCTTTTATTATTTCATTCGTATTATTTTTCCTAGTCGGACTTGTAATAGGTGAATAATCTGCTTCTAGAGGCTCATGTTCGTGACACCAGATTTTGTGGGTTGATCAGTACTTTGTTTTCATTTTGGGGTTTTCGAATGTTAGAAATTATTTCAGAAATTCCGCACTAAATTGGTATTTTTAATAGTGAATATTTATTCATCTATCTAGATTTATTGGCTAAGGTTGTGTAAATGGTCGGGCTTGCCTAGCAATGTGTTGGGCGCCATTACGACCGGGGTTTGGGTCGTGACAAGGTGGTATCAGAGCCTAGGTTACTTGGTCTCGCGAATCATGAGCCGGTTTAGTAGAGTCTCGTGGATCGGTACGGAGACGTCTGTACTTATCCTCGAGAGGCTGCAGAACCTTTAGGAAATACTCCATATTCTTGAAACTCTTGTCGTGCGGCTTTGTTGAACTGTGAACTAAATTTTTGTTATTCTATTCTCTCACAGATGGTGAGAACACGAGCTACCGAATGTGACGGACGACCACCAGTGCCACCTACTGAGGCCGCCAGAGGCCGTGGGCGCGGTCGTGGTCGTGGCAAGGGTAGAGTAGACGGGACAGTACCTGCTAATCCTATGATTGCCCCAGCTCAGGATCAGGCTCCAGCGGTGGAGACTCCAGCAGCACCTGCTCAGGCACCAGCTGTGCTTATTGTGATTCCGGGTCTTCAGGAGACCTTGGCACAGATCTTGACGGTCTGTACTGGTCTGGCTCAAGCAGTTTCAGCCACCACAGCAGCAGCAGCTACTTCACAGACCGGGGGAGGCAATCAGACCCCTGATGCTCGCACACCTGCGCAGGGAGTGCAGGGGCTACAGACACCGGAGGCACCTCCAGCTCAGCAGGTTGCACCAGCTCAGGGTTTTGTGGTTTCAGCTATGCCAGACGATGAGCAGCGTCGTCTCGAGAGGTTTGGTAGACTCCAGCCTCCGACATTCGGTGGTGCTGAGGGCGAGGATGCCCAGAGTTTTCTTGACAGATGCCAGCGTATGCTCCGTACGGCAGGGATCCTTGAGTCGAGTGGTGTGGCATTTACTACTTTTCAGTTCACGGGGGATGCTCTTACTTGGTGGAGGACTTTGAGAGGCGTAGGCCTGCCGGTGCAGCACCTCTGACTTGGCAGCAGTTCTCAGCTCTTTTTCTGGAGAAGTATATACCTCAGTCCCGCAGGGAAGAGTTGCGTAGGCAGTTTGAGTGGTTAGCACAGGGAGACATGACAGTGACTCAGTATGAGGTGAGGTTTTCCCAGCTGGCTCGTCATGCTACTTGGATGGTTCCAACAGATCGCGAGAGGATCAGGAGATTTGTGGATGGTCTTAACTACCATCTCCGTATTCTGATGACTAGAGAGAGAGTATTGGGTGCTACATTTGAGGAGGTGGTAGACATTGCTCGTGAGATTGAGTCAGTTCGCCGTAGAGAGCGAGAGGAGAGGGAGGCTAAGAGGCCTCGTGGATCGGGTAGTTACAGTGGTTCTCCTTCGAGGGGTCAGTTCCAGCAGGGTAGAGGTTGCTCTTTCAGGCCTGCTCAGTCAGCTCGTACAGAATATCGTGGGGGATCTTCAGGCCGTGGTCATCATGGGCCCCAGCAAGGTCAGACTTCACTCAGCAT
>NW_017672122.1:181043-216938 GCF_001879085.1 Nicotiana attenuata | reverse complement strand
GTATATGGATAGTGGCTGCTCAAAACATATGACTGGGGACAAGGACCAGTTCCTTTCACTTGAGGACTTAAAAGGAGGTAATGTCTCCTTTGGTAATGGAAAGAAAGGTGAGATCATTGGGGTTGGAAAGGTAGGCAAAACAGATTCTCATTCCATAGAGAATGTCTACCTGATAGATGGCTTGAAATATAGCCTAATAAGTGTGTCACAATTGTGTGACAGAGGTAACCTTGTGGCTTTTACCTCCACGAAATGCTTTGTGATTAACCTTATCACTGACAAGATTGTTTTGCAGGGAAAAAGAGTTAACAATATTTACATTGTAGATTTGTCCACTCTTTCAGAAAATGAACTCACTTGTTTAAGTGTGTTGGTTAATGATCCCCTCCTATGGCACAAAAGACTTGGTCATGCAAGTCGAAATCAGCTTAACAAATTAGTCTCTAAAGACTTGGTGATAGGGTTACCTAATATCAAGTTCAAGGAAGACAAAGTTTGTGAGGCATGTGCAAGGGGGAAGCAGGTAAGATCATCCTTCCAAAGCAAGAAAATGGTAAGTACAACCAAGTCGTTGGAACTGGTACATATGGATCTCTGCGGTCCAATGAGAACATTAAGCAGAGGTGGTAAAAGATATGTGATGGTGCTTGTTGATGATTACTATAGGTTTACTTGGACATTATTTTTAACATATAAAGATGAAGCATTTGACATGTTTACTTCTTTTGTTAGCAAAACTCAGAAACAACTAGGTAATCAATTTGCATCAATTAGGTCTATCATGGAACTGAATTTGAAAATGCTAAGTTTGCTGAATTTTTGCATGCTACATCATAAATAGTTGCATGACTAGACCTCTTGTTAAGAAGATTCCCTATGAGTCACTTAAAGGGAGAAAGCTAAATATATCCCATCTTAGGGCATTTATATGCAAGTGCTTTGTGCACAATAATGGAAAAGACTCCGTAGGTAAGTATGATCCCAGAAGTGATGAGGGAGTATTCTTGGGATATTCTTCACATAGTAAAGCTTATAAGATATACAGTAAAAGAACTATGTGTGTAGAAAAAATGTATATGTTATTTAAAACTAACATTCTTTCTGAGAAGCAGAAACGAGATAATGAAGAGATTGGGCTGATAAGAAATTCAAATGGTGAAACCATAGTCCAGCCTGAAGAAGCATCACGGGAAGGAACATGTGATGGAACAGGTCCTTCCACCCAGGGCAACATGACACGGGGAACTGACTAGAGAGGAACTGATCCTCAAACCTCAAGGGAACCTGTCCATGAACCTATTCCTCAGTAACAAAACTAGGAAGGAACATCCAAAGAAATTGACACTCCTATTGCAACATCCACGAAATTGGATATAGATGAACCTGGTTCATCTGTTGATCAGAAGTTGTATAGGGGAATGATTGGTTCTCTTTTATATCTCACTACTAGCTGACCTGACATTGTGTGCGGTGTAGGTCTTTGTGCTCGATTTTGGGCAAATCCAAAGGATCCCACTTGACTAATGTAAAGAGAATATTGGGATACTTGAAAGGCACCAGTGACCTTTGCCTTTGGTATCCAAAAGGTAGTAAGTTTAACCTAGTGGGATATGCTCACGCTGATTATGCAGGTTTCTTAGTGGATAGGAAGAGCACCCCAGGTATGACACACTTCCTTGGTTCATGTCTTGTGTCATGGTTACTAAAAGGCAAAATTTAGTGGCCTTATCTACTGCTAAAGCTGAGTATGTTGTTGCTGTTTTATGATTGTGCTCAATTGTTGTGGATCAAGCAGCAGTTGATGGATTTTGGTATTGAAGTTGGTTGCATCCCTATTTTTTTGTGATAACACTAGTGCTATTAGTATGACAAAGAAACCAGTTCATCATAATAGAACTAAGCACATAGATGTTAGGCACTATTTTTTTGAGGGATAACCATGAGAAAGGCTTGATCACTGTGGAGTTTTGTGCTACTGACAAGAAAATTACTGACATCTTCACAAAAGCCTTAAGTAGAGATCACTTTGAGAGGAACAGGTCGGAATTAGGGATGATTAAGATCACCTAAAAGGACCAGTTCAAGGTTAAAAAAAATGAAAAAAAAATTTTGGTTAGAAAGTTTGTAAATTGTGTATAATTAGATTAAATCTTGCTCAGTCTCATACTTTCCATAGTATACTCTTGTGCCATGTATTAAAATGACTCATTAATCTCTAGTGATATTTTTTCTATTTTGGCAAATTTAGACTCACACAAGAGAATTATCAGTGAAGAACCTGGTTCATCAAGATAACACGGTATGTTTTCTACACTCTGCATAATTTGAAATAACTATATTTGGATCATGAGCAGAGTCCTACCAAATACCAAACTCCTTTTGGACTTATCCGTTACAAGTGAACCAGTCCCATTCAAAAGAGTCCCAACCGAATGGAAGTATCTAGATTCTAGGGATACACTCCAACGTCTCTTCAAAACTGAATTTCAGTTTAATTAAACTTCGATGAGTCTGAAAAGCTGTAGTTACCCCATCAATTATTCCACTGTATATTGATCAGCTTTAGTGTATTCCTTATATCTCTCTTAAGCCGTCAAAAACTCTCATTCTTCTTTCATCTTCCAAACATAATCTAATTCTCTTCTCTTCCATACCCTAGCCCAGATATGTCGAACACCTTTGAAAATCCTTCATCACCACCACAGGAAACCACTTCCACACCTTCTACAATACCAATCTCTAAGAAAAGATGTTGGCTCATAAGATTGTCGCTGAAGGAGAGCAGATCAAGAAAATAAACAAGCAATTGAAAGCATGTAGGGAAGAAGAATACTAGAAATCTGAAGATTCATTTAAGTCTGCTACTAAGGGGGAAGAAATTAGTTCTTCCGAAATTGAACAGGTATCTTCTGATTCTAAAATTACTCTTGAGACAATTTCTGAAGTTTCTGCAAATTTGGAGAATAGATTTGTACTGGTAGGATCTATAGAAGGTGTTGAGACTACAGAATCTGGAGAAGTTGGTGGTAAAAATAAAAAGGGAAAAGAAAAAGAGAGCAAGGGTGCTAGGAGTACTGTGAGGGGAAAGGGTACAAGAGTGGTTGATTCTTCACCCACTCATGTTGGTCTAACAAAAGAAACTGGTGCAATGGTTGTTTAGGGAGAGGAATTTAGTGAAATAGAAGAGAGTGTGAGCAAAACAGGGGGAAGTGGGTCTGGCAAAGCTGCTGAGGGGTTGGTTCAACTTAAAAAAAAATATAGATGAACCTGTTCCATCTGAACAGGAAACCCTCTTGGACCTACTGATAGGATTATCAATGGCACCAAAACTCATGCCATTCCCTATGGTTTTATTCTCACAACTGTGCTTGCACATTTCAAGATACAAGCAAGGATCATTTTGGGGTTAACACTCTGCTTGCTTGCGATTATGAAGTAAATGTCATTCTTAATGAACCTGGTTCATCTAAAAAGACACCTATCAATAGCAAAGTCAGAGTCTTGGTACAGGAGAGTGAGGCAAAGGATATTGAGATAGCAAGGCTGAAGACACGATTGGTTGAGGTAGAATCTGAGAGAGATATTCTCAGAACTGAACTTACAAGGGAAAAGGAGAAGAATGCTGGAATTCTTCAAGACATGCTGAAACTTCTCCAAGCAAATAACCCAGCCCCTATCTCTTCCAAGCCTTAAATCCTAGCCTAGTGTAGATCAACCAGTGACCCAGTTCGGGACGTTTTGTTTCTTTTGCTCATGTTTTCAGTATTTTTATTTCTTCTTATGCTTTGTGGTAGAATCTTATCAATCATCAATGAAATTCACTGTTTTTGCTCTAACTGTTTGTTCATATTTCTTTGATGGTTAAAATTCTTAGCTTGATCTATGATGATTAATCCATGTTTGAATTTGAAGTAGCCCCTGTGGCCATGAGTAAGCTTTAAAATCTGGTTATCTCACATTTTTATGCAACTTTACGATGATGCCAAAAGGGGGAAAAAGGTTGTGCTTTAAACAAGTGATATTTACACTTTGAACAGTGATTTTTATAACCTAATGTACCTGGTCCTTGATGATAAGTGATAAAAAGAAAAAATGTTTCTAACATTGTGTTGATGTTGAAGCTGAGTTCTGGCAGGGCCTAAGTGTATGAAAAGCAGAGAGTTTGTCATCATCAAAAAGGGGGAATTTGTTGGCCCAAGTAAAGGTTAGTTTTGAAGACTGACAAAGGAACTCAGACATGAACCAGGTACATCCAGTGGTCCATCCCTCAGGTGCACAAAAACGGGCAGATTCAAGCATGTGGGTTGCACGTGAAGGAGATAAGCTTAACTTGGTGTATTTAATATCTCCTGATCGAAAAGGTTGCATAATTGATAAGGAGAAGGAGTCCTTAATCAAAGAGAACACTATCCAAGATAGGGAAGGAGTTAGAAGTTGAAATCAACTAGAACTCTTCCACCAAGGAAGAGTTGCATCAGAACTCTAGTTATTTCTTCATCTACTAACTCTATAAATTGCAGGATGTTCTCACATTAAAGTGTTGCACAAAAATGCAGAAGTTAAACATGAAATTGAGAGCAAAATAGCAAGGCTTTTTGCAAGCAGTTCGTGTGTGATTCAAGTGTGCAAACCTGAAGCTACATGAACCAGATTGAAGAACCAGCTCCATAAAGAGTTTTATGTGCCTTTCTTTATTTCTAGTTCAATTGTAGTAGGTGTTTTCATATTGTACCTTTCAGCTTTATCTAGAAGCAATTATATTAGGTACTTTGAGTATTCAAGTTAGAGTTAACTTGAAGGCGTCGCAACAGTTGAGGCTGTGTGCCACACTGGGATTATAGTTTAATCCTTAGGTTTACAAGAGTTTTGTAAATGCTGTTTTGGCTCAGTGATTTTAGTGGAAGTTTGGGAAAATCCTACTGAGTAGTAGGTCGTGGTTTTTTCACCTTTTGAGCCAGGTATTTTCCACGTAAAAATCTCCGTGTTCTTTATTTTATGTACTCTTAATTTCGCAAACAGTAGTAGTAAGTACACCTAGAAGAACCAGGTTCTTCTAGAGCAAAAATTGGGTGCCACGGAAATCACTCCCCTCTTGTGTGTCTTGACGTTTTGAAATCAATCACCAAACAGCCCAAACAACATCAATAATAATCATATTGATCTTTCCAAAACAGTCCACGCACAACCTAATCTCTTTATACATACGACCGCCACCGTAGTCGTGTCAAACGACCCAGAAATGTTACGATGAACTACCAGCCCACAACCCTACATCTATATGGTGTTTCTCCACACCCTTCCTCCTCCAAAACTCCACAAAACAGTAGTAAAACACGCAGCCCAACAGCAACACAAAACAGTCCACAAAACAGTCCGCTACAAGTGAATAACTCGAACTCACGGCTTCCGATCACCGTCCCGTGAGTTCTTACATGTATAGAACTAATTACCATGAATTCACAGCAGAAAAATGTATGAAAGAGATCAGTAAACTTACCTTACTTGTTGGATAACTCAGCCCTTCCCTTGTATCTTCAAACTCTAGGTTTTACCCCCAATTAGAACTTGAAAGAGAGGGAAAATCGATTAGGGTTTGTGTGGGATTTTTTGGGAGGAGTTGCAGGGGTTCAATTTGGTTTTGAAGGTCTGAAATATGGGTGAAATAACTGAGTTTATAATCCCTTAAAAGTCCTCTCTTGGCCGACTTTGGGGCTTTTAATTTTGTCCTCTCATTTTGGCAAGTAGGTGATGCACATACTTGTCACCTACCAATCTGCGCAGGCTTGCAACAATACGAATATCTCTATACTCCGAGATCGTATTGACAAACGGTTTAATGCGTTGGAAACGAGACTCATAGATCTTTAATGTGGTGGGTATATCACCCCGTAATTCCTTGTAAATTGGGAGAAAAGCTTAGAAACATTTGACCTAATGTTTAAGTAAAATTATGAACCTAAGTTGCGACAACTTTTGTCGACTTTTGTTTCATAACCCGTTTGACTTCAAGACTTATGATACGGATATTATATGATTCAAATACCTTAAAACATGACCTCTTGAGTGTATTAAGCACCTCTAGGTTTACCTGAAAATACGAGTTACAACATCCTTGATTCGTTTAACTTCTAATACTTGTTAATCACCCTTATACACCCTTGTAGCACTTAAGACCAATAGGATTAACTTCTTATCATCTCAAAGATAATTCCTTCTTGGATTTATGTTAACTAACATATGGCATGAACTAACGCGTGTGGATATGGGTTGTAACAGGCGCACAGCCCGATCCCATAACATCCTCACAACACAGGCCCTCGGCCTCACTCAGTCAGAACTTACTCAAGCCCTTCGGGCAAACAGTAAAACAGGTACTCGGCTCAAAATATCATTTATAACATCAAAAGGAGTAAATAAAACCGAGTTATGAAATCAGGGAAAGCATAGCATGACTGAGTGTAAATATTATCAAAACAGTAAGGAAACAGTAGTAAAAAGCCCCTAAGGGTCCAAACAATCGGCACAAGGCCCAAACACGACATTTAGCCCCAAACATAGTAATATTTTCCAAAACACAATAATATTAAACAGTGTTCAATCAAATACGCGACTTAAGAGTCGTACGGGACGGACCAAGTCACAATCCCCAACAGTGCACGACCCTACGCTCGTCATCTAGCGTGTGCGTCACCTCAAAATAGCACAACAATGTGAAATCTGGGGTTTCATACCCTCAGGACAACATTTACAATCATTACTTACCTCAATCCGGTCCAAACTCTAGCCTGCGATGCCTTTGCCTCTCGAATCGGCCTCAATACGCGTCGTATCTATCCAAAATCAGAATCTTAACATCAAAATAGGCTAAAGGAACAAAGTTCACACAAAAATAACCAAATTTACTCAAAAATCCCGAAATTGGCCAAACTCGACCCCCGGGCCCACGTCTCGAAATCCATTAAGTCACATCAATAGAATCCTTACACTCTCACAAGCTCGTACATATCAAATATACCAAAATCCGAACGACCTCTCAAATCCCTAATCAAAGGTCTCAAGTTCCAAGCCCTAAATCCCCAATTTTAACCACTAATTTCCATAAATTTCAAGCCTAATTAGTGAAATAACACCATAGGAACGAGTTTTAGTTCCAAGAATCTTACCTCCACGAAGTTCCCTTGAATTCCGTCTTGAAAATCTCCCAAAAAGCTCTCAATCCGACTTAAAAACGGTGAAGAAAAGCTGAAAATCGCGAAGGAAACCTTATATAAGTTCTGGCCCACGGATTCCGCACATGCGGCCCAAATCTCGCTCCTGCGGACAGCACCTGCAAACAGGGGGCGCATCTGCATCCAGGATCTGCACCTGCGGTCCCGCAGATGCGCCCAATGTACCGCATTTGCGGCCAAACTCCAGCTGACCCAAATCCGCTTCTGCGGCCTCCTCCCGGCATCTGCGGCGTCGCACCTGCGGTCCCCAATTCGCAGGTGCGGAAACAACAGAAGCAGAAAATCTACAGCCCACTCCAAAAATCTAAACTCTCCGTCAACCATCCAAATCCATCCCGAGGCCCTCGGGACCTCAACCAACCATGCCAACAAGTCACATACCACTTTTCAAACCTGTACTAACCCTTGGAACACTCAAAACAATGCCGGAACACCAAATCACCCTCAGATTCAAGCCTAAGGATTTCAAAAACTTCCGAATTCCGCTTTTGATCAAAAAGTCTATCAAACCTCGCCCGAATGACCTGAAATTTCGCACACACATCCCAAATGACACAACGGACCTACTCCAATTTCTGAAATTCCATTCCGACCCCTATATCAAAATCTCCGCTACCAACTGGAAAACGCCAAAATTCCAATTTCGCCAATTCAAGCCTAAATCTACTCCCTGACCTCCAAAATACATTCCGATCATGCTCCTAAGTCCAAATCACCTCACGAAGCTATCCGAATCATAAAAACCAAATTCCGAGATCGTTTACTCAAAAGTCAACTTCCGGTTGACTTTTCCAACTCAAAGGCCAACTTAAGATATTAAGTGTCTCATTTCTTCACAAAACCACTCCGAACCCAAACTAACCAACACGATGCGATGAAATACAGCTGAACAACATATAAAGAAGCAGAAATGGGGGAAACAGAGCGGTAACTCATGAAACGACCGGCCGGGTCGTTACAGATAACTTAATACAAACCCACAAGAATCAACATGAAAAGCACCAACATATTTCAGTAAAATCGAAACACGATGAAGTGAGATGATTGAACAGAGGAAATTTTCGGTGAGCCTTTTAGGGCACAAAATCGCCAGAGCCGATGATCGGATTTTCCATTTTATGAAATGAGTTTCAATTTGTTTTGGGGATTAAATTTATTAAGTGAAATGTTTTAATTATTTGGAACAATTTGTTGCAAATTTAAGGTGTTAAGAGGCAACTGTAATACATGCATTTAAGTTTTTTAAAAGTTTTTCGCGGACAGTCTTGATAGTATTTAATTGGCACAAATGAGGTTTAGTTGATGTTCCTGATAGGAACAACCCTATGTTTAGGTGTCCAAGTGACAAAAAGGGCCAAGTTTAAGGACTCACTTATGTATTCTGCCTTCAAATTTTGTAAAAGCCAAGCACCTACGGTTATTCCGTTTAGAACTGCTTTTTATGTTACAAGCAATAATATTGAGCAATATTTATAGCCAAGAGAGCTTATTGTTTTCTGTTTGAAAAGAACTAATTTAACCACCAACATCATGGTTTTAAACAATATTCCTTATTTTAAATTCACTGCAATACTTTGAACATGGCACATTTGGCTGTTTTCAGAAACCCAAAATCAATAATTGAAAAATGATTTTGGCTTCTGAAGTTCAAACCAAAATATTCTTCAAAATTAAAATAGTCTAAAAGTTGGTTTTACTAGAGTTATTAAAATAATTTTATGTACCAAAGTGAAATATAACGCCACTTAAAGAATAAACTTTTTAGAGAAGGAGATAAGAATCTTTAAAATGAATTTTGTTACCAATCATAAAAAGGATGTTAAAGAACTGCTTGCTGGATAAGTAATGATTTCTGAATGTTATTTTCGTAAAGTTTAACATGTAGTTCCAAAATCAACAAAAATTACGAGTGCAAGCTTTATAAAATCATATCTATGGCATCAGATTAAAAAGATTCAGATGATAATAAATATGAGGGCACGGACACTGATTTCTTCCTTCGCCTCCGGATAAGAATGATATTCTTTTAGATTCATCTAAAATTAATTGACTATTTTCTGTTTTGCAATTATAATAAACATAACATAGAGCAAAATAATCCCCAACCTTGGTCCATATTTGTTACACAGTCACAGCATATTTTTTCTTACGAAGAACTATATATCTATATTATATTAAAAGGAGAGTAGTATGCATTGTGGTTAAGCCAAGTGGCAAGCTAAAATGAAGCCACTTGGCAATTTTAGGACAACATTAATAATTAGAAATTATATATAGAAACATAATTAATGGAAGTAGTTTAATGAATCTTATACATAATCTAAATAGATCTTAGACAAATATAATTTATATATCTACATTTATATTTATATTTATATTTATATTTATATTTTTATATTGATCCACTCATGGATTTTCTTCTATATTAGCTAGAAATATAGAGGTAAAAAGTAAATAAAGAAACTATGATAGAAAAAAAATAAAAAAGACAGAAAGACGTAAATTGAGGTAGCATATGACAATTATGCTTTTGATTAAATTAAAATATAAAATAAAACAAAACTTTACTTAAGATATTAAAAATTGATTGACTATAAAAAGTAAAAAATTCATGCAGCAAAATAAAATCTTACACAAAATATACAAATTATTTATAAGATAAGAAAAAAAATTAAATAATCAGTAAAAAAATATATTAAGAACAAGAATAATAAAGTCATATTAATATTGACAAATCGGGCAAATGAATATTTTATACGTGATATTACTACAACATTTAGTTATAATGTGTTCAATCAATTAAATAAATTATTTTCTATGATTAATATTTTAATCTATATTATATTAAAAGGAGAGTAGTATGCATAGTGGTTAAGCCAAGTGGCAAGCTAAAATGAAGCCACTTGGCAATTTTAGGACAACATTAATAATTAGAAATTATCTGTATTATATTAAANAAATAGAATGACAATAATTATTAGAATTTGAGATGAGATTTTTTTTAAATGTGATAAGAAAAATCATATTTTGGAATATGAACAATAAAGTCAAAGTTACTATTGAAATATTTTTGAACTTTTATCTATATTATATTAGAATGAGTGCGGTAGAAATAGATATTAAATTCAAATAGACTAATAAAAAACCACGTGACAATATAATAATATTAGGTATTGAATAAAATAATAGCAAAAATAAAGAATAAATAGAGAAACTTAAGATTTTTTATCATATAGAAAACAGGGTAAAACTTCTTTAAATTTGAGATGAGAAAGTTTTTTATATTATGATAAGAAAAGTCATAATATGGATAAGTCCATGTAACTCAAGTCTAATAGATAAAATCAAAAACTAAAACTATTAAATAATAAAAATAAGTTAGAGATAATGTGAGAATGTTTATATTCATAAGTTAAGAAAATAAAATAAAGTAAATATACAATAATTAAAAATATTATTAACAAATTAAATAATCTAAAAATTTTGAGCAATATTTTAAAACAAAATAACTATTTATATATGTTTATCTATATTATATTAAAAAATAGTAGTGGATAATGGTATTAAATAAAGTTACACGTTAATGAAAAGTCACACAAATATAATAAGACTATATACTAGATTAAAAAATAGCAAAATTAAAGAAATTATTAAAAAGTTACTATTATAAATGAAAGGGAAGGACTATTTGAATTTGAGATTTGAAACTTCTTAAAATTATGATGAGAATGCTCAATCTATGGATAATACTACGAATTGAAGTTTTATTTATGAAAAATAAAAACTTTAAAAAGAAATAAAATTTTAAAAATACAGAATAAAATTCAAATATAGGTAATTTTACTAATAAAAATTAAAAATTAAATTTTTATCTTAAATTAAAAAGGAAAGAAAATTTACATAAAGAAATAAAATGACAATGAAAATATTACTACAACATTTAGAATAATTTGTTCAAACAATTAAATAAATTTTTTCTATGATTTATATCTGAATGAATGTAGTTAGTTTAAGTTTGAAAGCATAACATAATTCTTTAAAAATGCGGTCCAATTTAGAAAATATAATGATAAGAATTATTTGAATTTGGGATGAGATTTTTTTTTTTTTTTGGAAATATTACGTAAAGAAATTAAATGACAGTGAAAAAAATATAATAATCAAAGAACTTATTTTTTAATATTTTAGACTAATTAAAAGTTATAATTTAAATAAAAATATAATATTATTTTGGTTATAGGTAAAACATTAATATAAAAACTAATTAATATCTATAGTAGGGAAGAGAATGCATAAAAAAATAATAGATTTATACTTTAAATTAATTTAAAAATAAATAAATAAAATAATTAAGTTATCTTTAACAATATTATTGATAGATTTAAATGATCAAAGAATTCCGAGTAAGAGGATACAAGCATAAAATATATTAAATTTCAAGAATAAAAATTTTATATTTATTAAAGATTATTAAAAGGATAATAAGAAAGATATTTAGGTTAATTGTTAAGCTAATAAAAGATTATACGATAGTATAATAATATTAATAATAAATAATACAATAACTTTAAGTAAAGAACAAAAAGAAAAAATAATTTGCGTAAAAATAATGTGATGAATAAGACTTATTTGACTTTCAGATAAAAACAAAGTGATAGTAAGAATTTTGTTAAAATAATATGTTCTAATGTGCTCAAACAAGATAGATCACAACATGACATGTTTTTATTAATTAATAGTGATAGCGAAACAAAATACAAATAGTTGAATCAAGGGGTTAGGTTGCTATAGATATAGAAAAAATAGGTTGTCGACTGCAATATTTGAACAATAATTTCATATCCTGCTTCTTAATTAATATCTAATGATTGTATAATTTTTATCTGAGAGGTTTAGTTTAAGATTATCTGCACATGATTCAAACAACATACATCACAATTTGATATGAATTGTGTCCGCGCATCGCGCGGGTACTAATACTAGTTACATTTTTAATAGGGATATTAGTGTTGATAATGAGAGTTCTGGCTGAAGCACAAGTAAAACACATGCAATAACATATATCAAAAACATTATCTACAAAGAATAATATTAGGTAAGATATATACGACTAGATTATATATTTGTACACTATAAACTAAATATAAATATTATCTAATTAACTTTACTAAATTGACCAGCTGTGTCGGTTCAAGTGACGCACAATCATTTTGTGAGTAAATTTTACTAGCTCTAATTTTCAACATTTTAAAGAGTGTTTAACGTCAATTGCTTCATAATTTTTTGAAAATAATTTTTGTGAATGATGTGACATACTCGTGCAATGCACGTATATAGAAACTAATATATTTCAAATACATGTAACTAAGATATGACATTTTTTGCTTTTATTAGATAGTAAAACTTTTTCTTCTATTCAAGTAAAAGAAAATGAAAAAGTAATGAAATAAGAAATAGTGAGAAAAAAAAAGAAATAAAATTTTCCTTTCATTGTTCTTCCTTTTCTTTATCTTTTTGTTTCTTAATCGCCCTCTCAAATCTTCTATTATTTAAATAAACCTCTATACCATATTCCTCTCTATCCTCTGTTATTATTTATTGTTTGTTTGCTTCTCCCTTTTTCCTACTGCTAGTCTGTTATTTCGTTTCTTCTTCTTTTTTCCTCCCTCTTCCTTATGGTTGCTACAAAAATATAGAAGACTTCAATCCCTCTTTTATGCTTACAAATCTCTACGTTCTTCTAATTCTTCACAAAATATACAACAGATTTTTACTTCTATTTCAACATTCATGTTGCTCGTCTTTGTCACGACCAAAAATCCACTAAAGGTCGTGATGGCGCCTGACACCACCGTCAGGCAAGCTAACAATGAATGATTAACTTAATTACTCATTTTAGTATTTAAAATCATAATTTTTGTTAATTAAATACTATGGAATATAATTTACAGGGTACATGATAATATTTACACGAACTACAATAATGAACAACTTGTAAGAACCCCCAAATCCGGTGTCACAAGTGCATGAGCATCTATTAGTGAGTACAACAATAATACAACATCCCTATAAAATACAAGTTAGACGGGGAATATAAATAACTTTGATGGAGTCTCTCTATACCGCGGATCGTATCAAGGAAGTGCAGCTCATCGTAAAGTCTCCGCAACAGCCGCGCATCTGCACCCGGAGGACCACCAGAAACATATATGTATACATGCACATTAAGTGCAGCAAGTGCAATATGAGTACGTAAATCAACGCGTAGCATAACAGCCGGAATGAACAACTCAACAGAATGATATTTCACAGCTTAACACTTTGCCTCAATGTGAATCACGACCTTTATATCTCAATACTATTTTCAACAACAAGATATTCCGTGATTTAACAATTTCAAGTAAAGAGTGCAACGACCAAATAGGGAATACGGAATAAAGAAACCAAGAACTTCAATTAAACATGTAAAGCAATTAGCATGTAAGAGAATAAGATAAGTAGGCATGTGAAAATAGACTAAAAATGATGAATAACTCAATTAAGGCATGAAAGGAATCTACATAGCTAAAACCGGTAATTTTTACATTTTGCCCGTGTACACACTCGTCACCTTGCGTACACGGCTTCCACATATAAAAATTATCACAAACAACACCAATCCTAAGGAGAATTTCCCCCACAAAATGTTAGGCAAGTCACTTACCTCAAATGAAGCTAAACAATCCACTAGTAGGCCTTTCCCTCGATTATCCAACTCCTAACGGCTCAAATCTAGCCAAAACAATTTCCTACTATAAATATAACTATAGGAAACTAATTCAAACAATGAAATTACGATCCTTGCAAATAATATAAAGTCGACCCAAAACTTCAACCGGGCCCGCGTCTCAGAACCATAGCAAAACTATAAAATTCGAACACCCATTCAATAACGAGTCCAACCATACAAGAATTACTCAAATCCGACCTCCAGGTCGTGACAAATATTTTGTCTTGGTCTTGCTCAACTTGAAACCTTTAGACTCCTGGGTCTGCTTCCAAACCTCCAACCTTGTGTTAGTACTGCCTTGCATCTCGTCAATGTCATATGCAAATAACATGCACCATGGCAACTCCCTTTGAATGTGATATGCCCGTGCGTCCATCGCCAGGGCAAATAAAAATAGGACGAGAGCTAATCCCGGATGCAACCCCATCACAACTAGAAAATGTTCCGAGTCCCCCCCCCCACCCCAACTATCCTAGTTTGGGTATTAACTCCATCATATATGTCCTGATTCGCTCTAATATATACAATTTGTACACCTCTAGCCTCCAAAAATCTCTACAGAACCTTTATCGAAACTTGATTGTGAGCCTTCTCTAAGTCGATGAATACTATATGTAGGTTCATCTTCCTCTCCCTATACCTGTGATGACCCAAAAGGGCCGTCTTTCATTTTAGAATCCGTTTCTGTGTTCTGAGGCCTTAAAAACCTCCTTTTATCTCTCTTCGATTTGCGTGCACAGTCCGGACGCGATACCGGAAAGCTTTTGTGTGAAAAATTTAGAGAATAATGATTTTTTTTGGGCTTAAAAATATGACTTTAGTTGACCTCGGTCAACATTTTTAGTAAAACGGACCCGGACCCGTGATTTGATGGTCCCATAGTAAAATATGGGACTTGGGCGTATGCCCGGAATCGAATTCCGAGGTACCTAGCCCGAGAAAAGAAATTTTAAAGAAAATTATTTGCTGGAAAATATAAGGACTTTTGGAAATGAAATGGTGTAAAATCTTGAAGGTATTAGGCCCTTATTTTTGTTTCGGAGCCCGGTACAGACTTAATATAATATTTACGTCATATCTGTGAAATTTGGTAAGAATCGGAGTTGATTGGGTATAAATCGGACCCTTGGTTGAGAAAATAGAAATTTGAACTATCTTGTGAAATTCAAGAGTTTTGGTGTTAAATTCGTTGTTTAAGATGTTATTTTGGCGATTCGATTGCATGAACAAGTCCGTATGATATTTTTAGATTTGTGTGCATGTTTGGTTTGGAGCCCCGAGGGCTCGGGTGAGTTTTGGATAGGCCACAGAGTGTTTTCAACCTTAAAGAAAATTGCTGGTATTGCGGGTCTGCAGACATCGCATTTGCGAAGTCTGGCTCGCAAATGCGAGCACCGCAATTGCGGAGGACCATCGCATTTGTGATGGCTGGGTGGGGCAGGGGACCTTCACATTTGCGAAGTACAGAGTCGCAAATGTGACAAGAGCAGAGGCCGAAATTGCGGTGCTCGCATTTGCGAGAAATGCGAAGTCTGCAGACCTGCAATACCAGCAATTTTCTTTAAGGTTCAAAACACTCTGTGGCCTATCCAAAACTCACCCGAGCCCGCGGGGCTCCAAACCAAACATGCACACAAGTCAAAAAATATCATACGGACTTTTTCGTGCGATCAAATCGCCAAAATAACATCTTAAACAACGAATTTAACACCAAGACTCATGAATTTCACAAGATAGTTCAAATTTCTATTTTCTCAACCAAGGGTCCGATTTATACCAAATCAACTACGACTCTTACCAAATTTCAGAGATATGACGTAAATATTATATTAAGCCTGTACCGGGCTCCGGAACCAAAATATGGGCCTAATACCATCAAGATTTTACACCATTTCATTTCCAAAAGTCTTTATATTTTCCAGCAAACAATTTTCTTTAAAAATTCTTTTCTCGGGCTAGGGACCTCAGAATCCGATTCCGGGCATACGCCCAAGTCCCATATTTTACTATGGACCCTACGGGACCGTCCGGGTCCATTTACCAAAAAAGTTGACCGAGGTCAACTAAAGTCATATTTTTAAGCCAAAAAAATCATTATTCTCTAAAGTTTTGACACAAAATCTTTCCGGTATCGCGTCCGGACTGCACACGCAAATCAAGAAGAGATAAAAGGAGGTTTTCAAGGCCTCAGAACACAAAAACGGATTCTAAAACGAAAGACGATCCTTTTGGGTCATCATATTCTCCACCTCTAAAACAAACGTTCGTCCTTGAACGTGCCAAAATTCGCCTTGAAGCCCTCAAATTGCTGAATGCACACTTTCAACATACACCCGCGGGTGATCCCACATCACCCCAGTCCGCATAAACCTGAAGACACCATCTCGACTGAAATTTAGCCTTTCTACCAATACCAATAAGCCTTAGAGCCAAAATTCTCACTTTCTATTTGCTTCCAAGAGATCCGATTCTAAATCCACATCCGGTACCATTCTCAACTAGCTGCCCCACTTATGGGTGCGTTTCATGATTTGCACTCTATTTATGTGTTACCCTGTTGGGAGGTTCTATGAGTGATAGCCGTGTCTATCGTCTGTTTTTATTCATTGCTGAGAGTTATGAGACTAGCAGTAAGTTCCTATGGTCCTTTACGGTAGGTTTGATGTGATTTCTGAGCATTTTGGGTACGAGCTGTGATTTGTTTATGCTCCACCAGTGTGGGAGCCAGCACATGTTGTAATTTTGTTGACGGGATTGGACTAGTGAGAGTGTCGCAAATGCGACAAGAGCAGAGGTCGCAATTGCGAACATCTGTTCGCATTTGCAAAGGCAGCAGGTCAGACCAAGCTTCGCATTTGCGAAGCATTGGTCGCATTTGCGAGTTCGCAATTGCGAACATGTGATCGCAAATGCGATACCTGTAACTGCTCAAAAACAGGTTTTGACGGGATTTCAACTCATTCTTTCAAATTTTCAAACCCTAAGCTCCTATAGGCGATTTTCCAAAGAAAAGTTCTTCCCCAAATAATTGTTAAACAACTTCTAACTCATTTCTTTCAAATCTACTTCATCTTTTTACAAGATTTTATCATAAAATCTAGGGATTTTCATGGGAAATTGGGTGTTTTTGGGTGAAATTTGGGAATTTCGAAATTTAGGGAATTAGACCTCAAATTGAGGTCGGATTCAAAAACCAATTGCATATCCGGGCTCGGGAGTGAATGGGTAATTGGGTATTGGTCCGAAATTTGAGTTTTGACCAAGCGAGCCCGGGGCCGGGTTTTGGTTTTTTGGGGAAAACATTGGGAAATTCATATTCATGCATTAGAATTGGTTTAATTAGCATTTATTGATGTTATTAAATTAATTATGGCTAGATACGAGTGAATTGGTGGTGGAATCGAGAGGTAAAGCGGTGGTTGAGCTTTGAAATACCCGTTGGCTCGAGGTAAGTATCTTGCCTAACCTTGTGTGTGGGACTTCCCCTTAGGATTTAAGTCTTCTGTGTTGATTGTAGTTCGTGTACGCGAGGTGACGAGTGCGTACTCGGACTTATTTGCGGGGAATTGGCCTTTTAGGGTTCTTAGGTTCTTATATTTACTATGTATGGACTTATTCTTGATATGAGTACATTCCTACTTACTAGTCTCGTCTCTACATGTTCAGTTGGAAATAATTGCTTCATGATTTACTCTTATTGCCTAATTGTTGTCCTATTTGATTTAACTGAAGAATTTCGTCTCCCCCTATTGTCATGCTACCTTTTTATAACTGCCTGGGTCATCTGAGATTTATTATCATCCCTTCTACAATTGCCTAGTTTTAAGTAGAGCTAAGATCACCTTTCTTTAACTGAGTTGTCGAATATCCTCGTAACTTTCCAACCTTAAAAGGAGTGTAGATAACCTATACCTTTGTTGACTTGCCTTTGTTTTGGACTACTGGACTCGTGTTGATTTCCTTGTTATTGACTTGTATATTGCGGGGTCGTTACTACGTGTTAGATTTCCCTTTTTGTTGAACTATTCCCTTTATGCCCCTTCATTTTCCTTGCTGTGGCTATTCCTTGTGAACTGTCTCTATCGTTGCCTTGTGATTTAAAGTTTTGGAGTGGATTCACCCGCTGTACTTTGTATTTGTCATTGTTGATTGTTGTACTGGTTGTGTTGGTGCACGAGGTTTCTACTGTGCGGTTGTTGTTATAGAGTTGCACGAGGTCTCTGCCGTACGGTTGTTGTTATGGGGTTGCACGAGGTTTCTACCGTGCTATTGTTACTATTGATATATTGCACATGCGGTGTGATAAGGCGGGATATATATATATATATATATATATATATATATGGGTTGTGCATGTGGCGAGATAAGGTTGGAACATTATGATGCACGTGTGGCGAAACAAGGAGGGTACTTATTATGTTATTATTGCACACGTGGTGAGACAAGGTGGGCTATGTCAGGGATTTGATTGTGATACTTGTGATGGCCTGGGGGTATTTTTGTTGTTGATGTTGTGTTATGGTATGTTTACTTGTATGAGTTTTACCTCGGGAAAGTTGTGAATAAAAGCCTTACGTGCTATCTTCTCTTTTCCTTACGTCTTTTACTGGTATGATCTATGTTAGAACACTTGCACAAGTATACACGTTGTTAAATGCTCCTATCGGTTAAGAAACTCTCCTGGTATTGTTGAGTATAGATGTGCACCCTCGTTTGCTTGTCATATGTGTGAGACTGGCTCTGGTCAATCAGTGAGTTGTCAGTATGATCATGAGGTGTGATGAGGACACAGGATGCCAAGTGTTAGGGTTTAGGTATTGAGACCCGCAAGCGGTAATTCTGTTCGAGGCTCGGAACTTCGTGGAGTTATTGGCTAAGACCTGATGTGAAAACTGCCGTTGTTCTAAGATATTATTTTCCTTTACTTCAAATGTGATTTAGGATTTTAGTTAGTGTTTCTGCTCACTCTTTCATGTCATTATTACGATGTTCCCTTTGTCACTTGCTGTTTTTCTTCCATATTGTGATTGTTGTATTACTTACCATATCGTATAGCGTTTATATATACATCATGTTCCGTTGTTCCTATGCTTTTAGTTGTACAGTTTATTGGACTAGTAGGTGTCTTGACTGTTCCTCATCACTACTCTTCCGAGGTTAGTCTTGATACTTACTGGGCACCGTTGTGGTGTGCTCATGCTACTCTTCTGCACATTTTTGTGGGCAGACCCAGGTATTATTCGTTTGTAGCTATGCGGGCCGTTGCTGAGGAGACTCAAGGTAAACCTGCTGATGCGTTCGCAAGCTTCGGAGTCACCTTCTTATTTTATATTCACACTATTGTACTTATTTCCATACAGTTGTGTTTAGAAGTTTTAGCGAAACTCTGTAGAACTTACGACTTGTATTGCCGGGTTTTGGGAACATGTTATTTGTATAAAATTTCAATTTCAGAAGAATGTTAGATGTTAATTATTGTTATTTGTTTTTTCGCAAAATGTTAGGCTTACCTAGTCCTTAAGACTAGGTGCCATCACGAAACCCAACGGAGGGGAATTCGGGTCGTGACAATACCGCTCTACCAATCTCCTAACAAGGTTGTTGACTTCTGTAGTAGAACGCCCCATCATAAATTTGAACAAATTCTCGAAAATAGATACACTCCTCATCGCCCTCAAAACCACCATCTCCTAGACTTTCATAGTATGCCTTAGTAGCTTGATACTCCAATAGTTATTTGCAACTTTGGATATCATCCTTGTTCTCGTACAGAGAGATTATCTTATTTCACCTCCATTCTTCGAGCATCTTCTTCATCCTAAAAATGACACTAAATAACTCAGTAATCCACTCCAAGCCCGCTCTAACCGTTCTCTTCCAAAATTCTAGCGGGATTTCATCTGGCCTAGTCACTCTTACCCTGCTCATCTTATGCATAACCCCTTCGACCTCTCAACTTTTATACGCCTACAATACCTAAAGTCTCGACGACTCTAGGAGTTTTCCAAATCACCCAACACAATGTTCATATCCCCCTCTTTGTTCAAGAGTTTATGGAAGTAAGCCTACCATCTCCGTCGAATATGTGCCTTATACAACAAAACTCTTCCTTCCTCATCTTTGATACAGTTCACTTAGTCTAGGTCATGGGCATTCCTTTCTCTTACCTTGGCTAGTCTGAACAACTTCTTCCCCACCTTTGCCTCCAAGTTCTTCATACAAAAGTCCAAAAGATGCAGTCTCAGCTGCCATAACAGCTAACTTTGCCTTCTTTTTAGCCATCTTATACCACACCCTATTCGTCCTTTTCTCCTCCCCGTCTACGCTCTCCACTAGTTACAAATACGCTGCTTTCTTCACTTCTACTTTCCTTGGACCTCTCCATTCCACCACCAGTCTCCTTTGTGACCACCAGAGTAGCCCTTCAAGACTCTTAAACCTATCTAGTCGCATACCTAAAGAAATTCACAGTCGTGGTCCACATACCATTTGCATCCCCACTACTCCTCCAAGTCCCCACAGCCATCAACTTATCTCCCAACTCCTGAGCTTTGTCCTTAGTCAAGGCTCAACACTTGATCTTAGGTTGACCATACACAACCCTCTTTCTCCTCTTCCTCGTGATCTCAAGATCCATGACCAAGAGCCTATATTGGGTCATGGGATTCTCACTCGGGATGACTTTGCAATCCGTGCAAAGAGACAAAATCTTATTGTTTATGATAGGTTACAAGTACTTTACTTTATGTTTTGATGATCTAACAAACTTACTATCCAAAACCAGATAAGGAACCTGTTGCACATTTTTAAGACCTCAAGATCACAAGATCCCAGGATGGGATTCAGCCGGGAATATGATTCAACCCTTCAAAAGTGGAAGGAACAGCTGAGGGACCAGGTACCTACTAGTTCCCGAGGAGACTGCACGAAGTCAACTTTCCAGCTGGAAAGTTGCTGCCTGTACACGCTACTGTGCAGAACAGTGCTGCAATCAACCTTCCAGGGAATACTTTTCACCTACCTTTCTTGCATCATTGTAAGTGATGTCACACATGTATATATGCATGCAGGGGAGGTAAAACATACTACTTGAACATTTGACAAGCTCACATAACGTGACTATCTGAAGGAAGTTTCAAGTGCTTCAAGAACAAAGAACAAAACAACTACGGACCAGTTCCCATATAGTGTTATTTTATGTCCTTAGTTGAGTTGTAATTTTGTAATAGTTCTTTAATTGTAATTCCTATCTAGCTTGTTTCGAAGCATTCTATAGGAACCCATTTGCAAACCATAAACTAGTGTGTTTGAGTCTTGGCTAGAGTTAGTCATGTTGTAAAGTCTTTGTAATAGAGTTATTACAAAGTGGCTTGTAATAGAGTACTGCAAGTTAGTGAGGGAATAAGAGGTTAATTCCTAGGTTGCATAGGTTGTAATATAAAAGTTGCTTTGTATTGAAGTTGAAATCCTACAAGGGTAGGTCGTGGTTTTTAATCCCGTTGAGCTGGGAATTTTCCACGTAAAATTCCTCTTGCATCTAATTACTGTTGTGGGTGTGTAACTGTTGGACCTGATAGAGAACCTGGTTCTCTATAGAGTTTGGTGGACCCTTATATTCTATCAATTGGTATCAGAGCAGGTTCTTTCTATCAGGTTAACACCTAGAAAGGATCCTCATGGCTGCTCCTCCAAACTTCGAAGAAGGCCAGTCTACTTACAGACCACCTAGGTTCAATGGACAATATTATGGATCGTGGAAAACTAGAATGCATGACTTCATCATGGCTGAAGATTCTGAGCTATGGGATGTCATATGTGATGGACCATTTGTGCCTAACAAAAACCTTGGCGATCCACCAGTAGCAATTCCCAAGACAAGGAAAGATTTCAATGATGCAGATAGAAAGGACATAGAGAAGAACTTTCGTGCTAAGAAAATTCTAGTATGTAGTATTGGACCGGATGAATACAACAGGATATCAGCATGTTAGTCAGCCAAAGAAATCTGGGAAGCCCTGCAGACAGCTCATGAAGGAACAACACAGGTCAAGCAATCCAAAATTGACATGCTCACAACTGAATACGAGCTCTTCAGGATGCAAGACAATGAATCTGTCCAAGAAATGCATACCCGGTTCACCTCCATCATTAATGAGCTTCACTCTCTTGGTGAAACTATTCCAAGAAACAAGCTGGTAAGAAAGATTCTAAGTGTGCTACCTAGTTCTTGGGAAAGCAAAGTGAATGCCATTAAAGAGGCAAAGGACTTGCAGGAGCTAACTATTGATGAACTTGTTGGCAATCTAACAACATATGAGATGAAAAAGAATAAAGACAGTGAAAGAAGAGAGCCCAAGAAGGAGAAGAACCTGGTCCTCAAAACAGAAAACAACGAGTCAAGTGGTGAAGATGGTGATATGGCATACCTAATAAGAAGATTCCAGAAGATGGTTCGCAGGAATGGAGGCATTCCAAAAAAAGGAAATTCTAGCAAGCCAAAGAATTATGATCTCTATCATAAATGTGGCAAGCCAGGACATTTCATCAAGGATTGCCCTCTCCTAAAGCAGGATCAGTACAAGAACAACTCTAACAAAGCAGCTAAAAGAAACTTGGTTCCTGACAGATGCTTCAATAGGAAAAACGCCGCTGACAATGTTGTGAGACAATCTCTTGCTGCATGGGGAGATTCATCAAGCGAATCTAGAGAAGATGATGAACCTGGTAACAACTCTATGATGGCAGTAGAAAGTGAATCAATCGAGTATGAGCAATTTATGCTTTGATGGCCCAGTCCGACGATGAAGATGATGATGATGATGAGGTAAATTTTCTGGATGTTCAAAGAAATCTAAAATCTTATTCTCCTAAGAAACTCATGTCATTGGCAAATGTGCTAATCAACGCTTATCATAGTCTTGTAAATGACAAAGATGTCATAACAGTTGAACTAGGAGAAGCAGAACAGTCTAGAGATGACCTAGTAATAGTTGCAGTCGATCTAAGAGAGTCAATTGAGAACCTGAAGAAGGAAAGAAATGTCTTAAAGAAAAGGATTGAAAATGTAGAACAAGAAAGAGATGATCTACTAGTGGTAGTAATGGACTTGAAGGAAACCATTGGGAAACCTACAATGAAAAGAAAGTTGCAAGTGAGGCATACATTAAGCTTGAAAATGAGCTAAAAACAGTGCAGTATTGTTTGTGTGTCTTGAGAAAAACAAACAACTTCAGGAAAACCTAGGTAGAGTGAAGAGTGATCTTGAAAAATCACTCAAGTGGACCTGGTCCTCTGATGCTATCACTGCCATGTACTCCAACAATGGGGGAAACAGGCAGGGGATTGGGTTTCAAAGGGAAAAGATCCCTTACAACCCTCATAGCAAGTACGCTATTGTACCTAACAATTGGCTTTGCACCCACTGCGGTAACAACGGGCACCTTAAAGAAAACTGTAAGGTCAGATGTCAGTCACAACAGAAAAACAAAGCCTTTACTGAAAAAGTAACTACTAGTCGAGAACCTGGTCCCTCATTTAAAAAATGCATAATGCCTGCATGGACCAAAAGATCCCTTATTCACCCCTTTCCTCATTACAAGGGACCCAAATTGGCTTGGGTTCCTAAAGCTAACTCCTAATCTTCTTGTGCAGGGAACAGTGAAAGGAAGCAACCTAAAATGGTACATGGATAGTGGCTGCTCAAAGCATATGACTGGAAGTACAAATGATTTCCTTTCACTAAAGGCCCTGCAAGGAGGGAGTGTATCCTTTGGGAATGGCAAGAAGGGATACATTCTGGGAGTTGGAAGGATTGGGAAGTCTCTCTCTCACTCAATCGAAAATGTGTACTATGTGAACGGCTTGAAGTACAACTTACTAAGTGTTTCCCAAATTTGTGACAAGGGAAACAAGGTCGAGTTTGTGTCAAAAATCTGCACAGTGACAAACCTAGTTACGGGTGAGGTGGTGCTAGTGGAAGAAAGATTACAAGAATATCTATGTAGCTGACTCTGAGTAGCTGAAGAATGGAAATTTAAGTTGCCTAAGCGCTGTTAATGATGATACTGAGCTATGGCATAGGAGGCTAGGTCACGCAAGCTTCACGCTGTTGAACAAATAGTAAGGAAGGACTTGGTTCGTGGTCTGCCCAAATCAAGCTTCAAGGATCACAAAGTGTGTGATGCATGTGTAAAGAGGAAGCAAGTCAGATCTTCGTTCAAGACAAAAAAGGAAGTCAGCACCGCAAGGCTACTCGATCTCCTTCACATGGATCTATGTGGACCTATGAGAGTGCCAAGCAGAGGAGGAAAGAAGTACATCTTTCGTAATAGTCGATGACTATTCAAGATTCACCCGGACCCAGTTCCTCAGGACCAAGGATGAAACCTTTAAAGTGTTTGTTGCCTTTGTCAAAAAGATCCAAGTGAAGATGGGTAACAAAGTAGCCTGCATCTGGTATGATCATGGGATGGAGTTTGACAATGCCAAGTTCGATGAATCCTGCACTGAAAATGGCATCACTCATAATTTTTGTGCTCCAAGAACACCTCAACAAAATGGTGTTGTGGAGAGGAAGAATAGAACTCTTGAAGACATGGCAAGAACAATGCTAATTGACAATGGGATCAAAAAATATTTCTGGGCGGAAGCTGTCAATACTGCGTGCTACTTGGTAAACAGGTACATGATCCGGTCCCTTATGAACAAAACCCATATGAACTGCTGAATTGAAGGAAGCCAAAGCTGATACATCTAAGAACTTTTGGGTGTAAATGCTTTGTTCATAATGATGGAAAGGAAGCTCTTGGGAAGTTCGATGCCAAAAGTGATGAAGGAATCTTCCTGGGATACTCATCTCAAAGCAAAGCTTACAAGGTCTACAACAAAAAGACTCAATGTGCAGAAGAAAGCATTCATGTGATCTTTGATGAAGCTCACCTCTCCTGTGAAAAGGACAGACATGTTGATCAAGATGGAGAGCCCTTATCTATGCTTGATGAAGTAATTGACATAGCAAATGGAAAGGCAGACATAATGAGCCATGTCAAGGAATCCAGTGAAGAAGATGCAAATACATCTCCATCAATTGCAGAGGAACCTGGTCCCCCGATTACAACAACTGGAAGTTGAAAACAGAGTTGTTGATGCAGTCCAAGGAACTCCACTCTGTGAAGTAAGAAACGCTCAAGAATCCCAGTCACATGTAGCTGGTTCCTCTACCAATGAGACTCAAGCACCAAATTGGAGGTTCAAAAGTTCACATCTTCTTGACAACATAATCACTCCTCTTGACTCAGGAGTTCAACCAGATCAAAATCAAGGAACTCACTTGCCTTCTCAGCTTTTCATTCCCAAATAGAGCCCAAAAATATAAAGGAAGCGCTAAAAGATGCAGGCACAACCATGCAAGAGGAGCTACATCAATTTGAAAGGAACAAGGTATGACACCTGGTTCCTTGACCTGCTGATGGAACCACTATTGGAACTAGGTGGGTATTCAGAAACAAGCTGGATGAGTTCAGAAATACAACAAGAAACAAGGCAAGACTTGTGGTTCAAGGCTATAATTAGGAAGAAGGGATTGATTATGATGAAACGTTCGCTCCTGTAACTCGAATGGAAGCCATCAGAATTCTGATTGCCTTTGCATCTAATATGGAGTTCACTCTATTCCAAATGGATGTCAAATGTGCATCTCTAAATGGCTATCTAAAAGAAGAAGTCTATGTCTAGCATCTCCCTGGTTTTGAGTGTCACGAACACCCTGATCATGTGTTTAAACTAGATAAGGCATTGTACGGGTTAAAAAAGGCTCCCAGGGCTTGGTATGAAAGATTGTCAAAATTCCTTCTGAAAAATGGCTTTGCAAGAGGGAAGATTGACAACACTCTTTTCCTAAAGAAACGAGGGAGGAACCTACTCATTGTTCAAGTGTATGTCGATGATATCATCGTTGGAGCCACAACTGACTCTCTCTGTGAAGAATTTGCTAAACTCATGGCGAGTGAATTTGAGATGAGTATGATGGGAGAATTGAATTTCTTCCTAGGACTTCAAGTGAAGCAATCTAAGAAGGGAACATTGATAAGTCAACAAAAATACATCAAGGAGCTACTGAAAAGGTTTGATATGGAAGCCTCAAAGGTTATCAACACACCCATTGCAACAGCTACTCGTCTAGAAATGGATGAACCTGGTTCCCCTGTAAACCAGACCATGTATGGAGGAATCATAGGGTCACTATTGTATCTCACTAGTCAAGCAAACCCGACATTGTTTTTAGCGTGGGTCTCTATGCAAGGTTTCAATCCAATCCAAAGGAATCTCATCTAAAGGATGCTAAGAGAATACTAAGGTATCTCAAGGGAACACAGGACCTGGTCCTCTATTATCCTTCAGGAGACAGTTTTGATCTTATTAGGTATGCTAACGCTGATTATGTTGGTGGACAGGAAAAGCACTTCTAGGATGGCACACTTTATGGGTTCCTGCTTAATCTCATGGGGTACAAGGAAGCAAAGTTCTGTGGCACTTTCAACTGCAGAAGCTGAATAAATAGCAGTTGCCTCTTGCTGTGCTCAACTTTTGTGGATCAAGCAACAATTGGAAGACTTCGGATTATTCTCAGACAGTGTGCCTCTCTTATGTGATAATACTAGTGCACTCAACATGGCAAAAGATCAAGTTCAACATAAGAGGACAAAGCACATTGATGTACGTCACCATTTCCTCAAAAACAATGTTAAGAAAGGGAGTATATGCATGAAATTCTGCAGCACTGAAGACCAAATTGCAGATATATTTACCAAGGCTCCGAGTAGAGAACACTTCGAGCAAATCGTCTGGCATTGGGGTTGATAAAACCAAATTGAGAACCCGGTCCTTCAATGATTAGCTATGAAAGAAAGGTTTAGGTAAACTTACCTAAAAGGTATTTTTTGGTAAAGTCTAACTCATCTCTATGCCGTTACAAGTAGACACGCTTGATGATTACATAGCAAATAAGCATTTGAAGTTGTACACTGGTAAAAAGGGCAAAGCTTACAGATAAGAGATCAGTTAGGGAACCTGGTTCTCCTTACACAGGTTAGTAGTTTTTATGTTCTCTCATGCACAATTCTGAACAATCAAAACAAAGTGCCACATCATCACTATGTCAGTGTTTAGTTTGCATCTTTTAAACCCAAACGCCTCACCAGCTATAAGATTGACCCATCTCCCTAAGTCCTGTCGCCCTTTTTCTAACCAATCCCTCTGTCATCATAAATGCATCCATCTCTATCACCACACCTTACACATCAACACTTCCAAACCCGTTCCCTGTTCACTCTCTCTTCAAGTCACCAAATCTTCTCTTTCTCTCACCATGGCTGAAGATCAATCGATCTCTAGTACTATCGAGTCCTCACCAGTCGAAACACCAGCACCAGTCTCTCCTCCTCACACTACTGATGACCAAAACCCTAGAACAAAGTTACCCCTACCCTTCATCTCCTCTCCTACCCTTTCAAGTTCCTCCTCTCTCTAGAGTTACCCAGCATGAACACTCGCAGGAGATGCTGCCAGAGCTTATCTCTCACCTCGCTAGAAAAGAGGGATGTCATGCATAGTGCTGAGAATGAAGGAAATAAAAAAATCTCAAGTTCTCCTATAGATAAAAAGTTAAAAGCAGACCAAGTTGAGGGAAATAAAGTCATCGACTCAACAGAGACTGCTTCTGAGCTTCAGTCCACAGGTACCTCTCCGGCTTCTCCTGAGCCTCTCATGAATTTGCAAGAAAAGGAAGCAATCGAAAATATGCTGTCCATCGCAAATAAAGGGGTTTTTGTCGAAGGAAGTGAGGATGGTCTTAAGACTCAAGGAGAAACTTCTGCACCTGTTGAGAAGGATAGTGAGCGTGCGCCTGATGATTCTTCGGCGAAGGAAGGTACTATTGGTGAACCTGTTGAAGGACCTGATCCGCCTTTAGTTCAGGAACCCCAGGTCAGTATTGACCCTGCTCCCTCTCCTCATTTAGACGTTGAGCCTCTGAATGTAATCATGCCTGAGACAGGTCCTGCGTCTGCCAATCAAAAGGAAAATAGTGAAGAAGATTTTTATGACTTACCAATCGCAAGTATACCTAGGCGTAGAGTAGTTATTGGCGAAGAGCCCACTTCTAAGCGACCCACAATGAGGTTGCAAAAGAAGAAGGCTATTGAATCTGCTCTTAAGAACATCAGACTAAATCAAGGAGGAAACAATTAGTGAAAGATGGCAAAGTTGTAAATGAGGAATTGTGAGCACGTGATTTTTGCCCTACATGAATTATTCCCAAAAATTCAAACAAAATGATTTCTTTCATTATTTTATAATTTTGTGAATTTTGTGTTGCTTTCTGTTAATTGTTGCATTTTATTTGTGCATTTTAATGCATATGAAAATATAAAAATTACACTTGACATTTGCATTTAGGATTTAATTTCATATTTTAGGATTAATTAGTGGTTACTTTGTTTTAGAAAAAAATATGAAGAAAATAACAAAAATAGTTCACTTTTGCATTTTTAATTGTTTAATTGTGAATTCGTCACGAAATAGATTTCAAACAATTTTAGGGATTAATTAGCTTAGTTTTGGAAATAAATTAGGTTTCATTTTACTTTTTTGCATTTTTATAAAATCAAAAAAATAAATAAAATACAAAAATAAAAATAATAAAAGGGGGAAATAATAATAAAAGGGCTGCTTTGTTAAAAACCCATGAAGTGGGCTGCTATTCTAGCCCAAAAGGAATTACTCAAGTCAAACCATTCCCAGGCCAGCCCAAATACCCGGTCCAATGCCATCTTAAACCCAAAACGACGTCGTTTCGACTCGTTGAATCTGAGCCATCCATCTCCGTAATCCAACAGCCCATGTTGATTCCTCACTTTAGTTAAAAATGTCCGAAAATCTCTTCAACCCTGAAAACATAAACTCTCTTCCTCGTACAAACCCTCCACTGTAACGTCGGTATATCGCCGCCCTCCGCCCTAACGCAGCCGGCCGGAAATTGCCGGCGGCGGCGGCGAAGCTCCAAACCACTCCAAAAATACACCCCTTACTCCTCTCTTCCTCCTCTTTCCAACCCCCAAAACTGCTTTCCCCAAATCCTAGCCAAACACTTCGAATTTTAGATCGAAGTTTTCCGGCCAACACACAAACTCATCCAATAACTCCCAAACTAACACCACACAACCTCCTCACCCTCCTCATCCTTAATCCCAAACCAAAACTTTCCAAATCTCAATGAAATCTCTCCAATTTTAGATCTAGGGTTTCGAAAAGTGGACTGTCCAAATTTTCAAGAATTCGAAGGATTTTTTAATTAATGTTTTATAAACATGTAACATTAATTAAAAAATCAACTTCAATAAATCATTCAAGAAGAAGGAAAAATCAGTAAGTTCTTTTTTAATTTGATTTCGTTCATTTAGTCCTATATTTGTTTTTTTTTATTATTTTAGTTTAATACTTGCTTATTTTTCTGTTTTGTTGGAATTAGTTTCAGTTTAGTTTGATTTCAAGTTCATAATTTTGTTCTTCTTTAGTTACAATTTTATTTGTTTAATTCATGATTATTAGTTCATGATTTTAGTTCTTGATTTTTGATTTCAGTAAGTATCTGTTTGGTTCAGTGTTCATTTTGTCGATTAGTTACTTTAGGTTGTTAGTTGATTAATTCTTTGTTAATGTTAACTAAAGCATTTAGGTTAGTTAGTATTAATTAGAGTTAATTTTAGCTTTATTGATTGGTTATAGCTGATTAGGATTAACTATAGTTAAAACCTTAACTAAGGTAAAAAGGTTGGTTAGGTTAGTAATTTTGGGGGACATTCAAGGGTAGTTTAGGCATTGAAAATGGCCCAGCTTGTTAAAGATCAGTAATTCTAGAACTCAAACAAGGGTAGTTTAGGTTTTTCATAGCTAAAAGAACACCCTAGGGCCTTCTAGAAGGGGGCCTTAGTGTAAGTTTCTGCATTTTTAAATGCAGTAACATGGGCAACATGCTACAATTTTAGGATTAATAAGTAATTTCTGAAAATAAAAGGGGGGGAAAATGGGTAAATCTTTCTAGAATATTCTGCCCCATTTCTTGCCTATAAAAGGCAGCCCCAATGCCTTCATTGGGAAGTTTTGGCAGCCTAAAAAATTCCGCCCCCCCCCCCCCCAAATATCTCCAAGCTGAAACAGATCTGAAAATTCAAAAATTTCAGATCAACATTCTCTATTAGATCTAGAACTTTCAGAAAACCAAAAAAAAAACAAAAAAACCTCCAAAAACCAAAAAAAACATACTGTCTATTGAATTTCCTAGCTAATTTTCAGTATGAGTAACCAATTTGCATTTCCTGGTTTAAGTTCTGATGACTGTAAGTTTTAGAAACACTTTTTGATTGCTGTCGAGTGAATTTGATTTCGAATAAGTTGATTTTAGTTGAGATTTGGGTCTATTGAAAGTTTCACAGGATATTAGAGTGCATTTTGGTTTGATTTAGTGCTATTCAAGTCATCTGGAGTGGTTGCCTGGTTAATCTGGGATTTGATCATTTACTGGGTTCATTTTGGGTTAATTTGGTGATGTGTTTGGTGATTTACTGCCTCTGTTTGATTTTCAAAACACTTCTGAACTCCTGGACTTGTCCTCGCCTGCCTGTGATCATCTACTGTTACGTTGCTGTTGTTGATCTCATTTTATTCCTCTTATTTCGTTTTCCAGGTACATCTTCTGATTTCCTATGAACTATTGAAGGATTGATGTATTTTGATTGGAGGAATACATGTTGAAGTGATGCTGTTTGAAGTCATGAGTTATTTAAATTCTGACTGATTAATAAAATAATCTGTTTGCCTGAGAGTTTACGTCATTTGTATAATTGGACTGTGCAATATGATATTAACTCTAGTCTATAGATTGTAAACTGCTACGATTTGGACTCAATAAATTGGTTCTTCAAGTGTAGTCCTAGCTATAGTTAGTCCCAAGCTGCCCAGTCCTTTTGTTTTTTTAACAAGTTGGCTAAGATCTGTTTCGTCTCTTTCATAAATTGATGGGTTGGGACGATTTTTATTTGAATCATAAGAATTCAGCCTATTAGATATTAAGTAATTAGGTTTTCTTTTGTTTAGAGACAAAAACCAAGTAGAAAATCATAGCCACTTAGGATTAACCTTTAAAGAAAAATGAAGAGACGAGCCTCGCCAAATAAAACACAAATTGCGAGGCCCTCATTCAATGCTTTATGAAAAATATTTTAGACTTCGGGATGGGCCGTTTAGAGAATTTCACGGCCTTCCCCAGAGATAACAACACGTTAGTCACTTTAGGCGCGTTTTTAATAATCTTACCTTCTTAAATACGAGTGCACATTTATGTGACCCAAATCCAAATCCCAACGAAGTCGAAATGCGTCAAAAATCGCAGGTGCATTTATGTGACGCGATTCGAGACATGTTTTCACGACGTTGTAATTCTCTTAAAATAATAATAATAAAAGCGGTTCAAAGTTAAAAGCATATAGGTCAAAACATGTATTAAAATCAAATAAATAAGCCAAATATGACAGTTAAGCGACCATGCTAGAACCACGGAACTCGGGAATGCCTAACACCTTCTCCCGGGTTAACAGAATTTCTTGCCCGGATTTCTGGTTCGAGGACTGTTAACAGAGTCATAATTTCCTCGGTTCGGGATTCAACCGGTGACTTGGGACACCATTAATCTCCCAAGTGGCGACTCTGAATTTTAACAATAAATCCCATTCCGATTGTCCTTTAAGTGGAAAAACTCCTTTACGCCCTTGCGGCTGTAGGTGAAAAGGAGGTGTGACAGGAGTTAGTTCCTATTGTGAGCGTGGATGAAGAAGAAGAGGAGGAACCTAGTACGTTGACTAGGAAGTTGTCATAAAAGCATGGTCTTCTCAAACCAAAAAGGAGATCTTCTATGCCTTTGAAACTTCGGACTAGGCTTACTAATGCTGCTGCAACTAAGACTATGGAGAAAGGCTCAACTAAAAAGTTTGCGAAGTCTGATAACAAGAAGAAGGGTATCCGCAAGACTGCTAAAAGAAAGGCTTATACTACTGGTGAACCTGGTTCCTCAAAGAAGGCCAAGGCTGATGATCCAAAAAGTGCTTGAAAAGAAAGATTGAGAAGTCAAAAGGTACCATGGGGGCGTACATTCACCTCTGATGTCTTGGAAGAGGCTGGTATGAGACAACTGGTTAAAATCTGTGATTTCCAACAATGGACACATTTGTTCACATGTGATGCTGCTAGGGTATATGAGGGAGAAGTTCAAAGCTTTCATGCCAAATTGTACAAGGTTGAGGATGGTCACATTTGCGCCTTGGTAAATGGTGTTGATATGGTATTAGACGTTGCCTTGCTGGGATCTATTCTTGGTGTGCCCACTGAACGGTTATTTAGTGTTCAAGGAGTGTGTACTCAGAACTTCAAAAATACAATATTGAAGGACAGAGTGGTTCATCAGGGGGAACGAGTTCAAAAGAAGGTCCTCCTTCGTGTTTACCAATTGCTATTTGAAATGGTAAACAAAGTGTAGCTTCCTTGAGCTGAGCGACGATCCATCACCACTTGTGCAGACCTGTTCTTCATGGAAGCACTGATGGCTTTACTACCATCAATTTGCCTGGGATCATGATAGATCACATGAAAAAAGTGGCTGAGTTTAAAGATGGTAATATTGGGCTGCCATATGGGTTCCTTCTACCAAGATCTTCGAACACTTAAAGGTTCCTCTCGGAACAATTAAACTGGGTGTCAAGAAGCAAACTTTCTCAAAAAGCACTCTTGAAGAATGTGAGTGTATAGAAAAATTTGGAGGGGTTGCAAGCACTTCAACTATTTCTCAGTTGATCAATTCTCAAAACAGTGCTACTATTGAGATAAGACAATTAAAAGCAAGGAATGCTATCCTTGAGACTCAGATAAGTGAGCTGCAAGAGGCACCTGGTTCCAGTCATTCTCAGAACGAAGAGGTTGCTAGCCTGACTAAGGAGAACACTGATCTCAGGAAACAAGTGGAGGACCTGAAAGAAAGACTTCTCAATGAGCAAATGTCAGCAAATGCTCGTATGGATCTAGTCCTCTAAACAATCTCCTCTGCTTCCAAACCTTCTCCTCCCAATGCCTCTTAAATTCTGTCCCCTCAGTGTCCAGTCTCTCCGTGTCGGTTCTTCTGATGATATCTTGTGGTACTTTTGTTGTTTGTTCTACTATGTGGATGTGGTGTAACATTGATTCTGCTCCTGCTGCAAAATCCAAAACTTTGTTAATGCAAGCTTTTCCCTTGTTGATGTTTGTAGTATGTTATGCTCTGTTCTTCATCATGACTATGTGCACATATGTGGCATGAGTTAATTTATAACTAGACTTCCTTATTGCTTCACTGATTCTGATATTTTTATGATGCAAAAAGGGGGAAAAACATACTACTTGAACATTTGACAAGCTCACCTAACGTGACTATCCAACAATCAAGTTTCAAGTGCTTCAACAACAAAGAACAAAACAACTACAGACCAGTTCCCGCATAGAGTTATTGTATGTCCTTAGTTGAGTTGTAACTTTGTAATAGTTCTTTAATTGTAATTCCTATCTAGCTTGTTTAGAAACATTCTATAGGAACCCATTTGTAAACCTTAAACCAGTGTGTTTGAGTCTTGGCTAGAGTTAGTCATGTTGTAAAGTCTTCGTAATAGAGTTATTACAAAGTGGCTTGTAATAGAGTATTGCAAGTTAGTAAGCGATTAAGAGTTTAATTCCTAGGTTGCATATCTTGTAATCTAAAAGTTGCTCAGTAGTGAAGTAGAAATCCTACAAGGGTAGGTTGTGATTTTTAATCCCGTTGAGCTGGAAAATTTTCCACGTAAAATTCCTCTTGTCATTTAATTACTACTGTGGGTGTATGTACTGTTGGACCTGATAGAGAACCTAGTTCTCTATAGAGTTTGGTGGACCCTTATATTCTATCAGTTTACCCTAAAATTTGGATAACAATTAAACTTATATTGTGGTTTTAAGGATATGTGATTTCACCCAATACCAATTGATAAGCAGAAAAAATAAAAGGTAGAATTGAACTGTAAATAACCCAAACAAATATGCAAACAGAGCTTCAGCCTTGAATTAAGGTACCCTCGAGGTGATAACAGTATGGGAACAGTAAAGATTGAATAAATTGATGAACAAGAATACGGGTCAGAAAAGAAGAGCTATATTGCTTTTGTTTCAGTCAATAATGATGATTACAAATGAATAGGATCTCCCTTTATATAATAGAGGAGTCCTAAATAAGGTACAATTCTAATTATAGTAGGAAACCATATTAACATATAATTAACCGCCGTGGATTAATCCATTCTAAGATTCACGCCACGATCCTCGACTAACCACAGATATCTCACCTTTTCCGTTACCTAGCTATCCCCAATGTTACTCGAAGTCTATCTTTACTAACTTCGATTGATACCGACCTCGATCTTAAAAGAGACTTCGATCTCGAACTCAATGCCTTAGCTCTTCAATGCAACATTCATGTTTCGATCAAACACTGAAATCGGATAGCCCCGATTTCTACCGTATACAGATAGTACCTCGTTTTTGGAGTATAACGACAAGAAACGAATTGAGTCCTTAATGTTTACTCCGATTTTCCACGACATAATCATCATGACGTACGCGACTCAGGAAATAAAAGCTTGGAAGCTGGCCTTTCCCGAGGAAGACTCCGACAACTCTAGCGAGTCTAGCGGTGGAGAAGATTCTAAGGGTGAAGACACTTCTACGGATAAGGATCGTGCTGCTTAGGCTTCGTGCTCTTCATAATTTTTTGCTTTTGAGGCTGATCGACCCCTGTGAGGAACTCTTGATCATGACCTATAGCGCTTGTAAAAAGGTTTTGACGAATATACAAAGCTTTTTCCCTTCCACGGCTTCTGAACCGGTTACCCCTTTGTGCGGGTCAAAGCGCCTTAGCATAAAATTCCTTTTGAATGTCTAATGTTTGAGATGGTAATGACCAACAATAAGTGCTGTTCTTGAATGTTTCCGATTAATGGACCCCGAATGACCATTTGAACTTGAGTTTGAGCAGCTCTTAGGCTCAACAGTCGATGAGGTAAGGAGCCCTTGGTCTTCATGGTTGAGTGAGTGCATGCTCGAACTCGAAATAAAAATAGCCCTTAGGCCTTATGGCCAAGTGAGGACATGCTCGAACTTGAGATGAGGTGGACCTTGGGCTCGAAAGATAGTCCCCGAGTGAGAATTTTCTCGAACTCGGGTAGCCCTTGGGCTTAGTAGTCGAGTGAGTACTTGCTCGAACTCGAAATGAAAATAGCCCTTAGGCTTTATGATCGAGTGAGGACATGCTTGAACTCGAGATAAGGTGGCCCTTGGGCTCGAAAGATTGTCTTTGAGTGAGAATCTTCTTGAACTCGAAGTAAAGTTAGCCTTAGGCTTTATAGATAGTCCCCGAGTGAGGGTTTGCTCGAACTCGGGTTAAGATAGCCCTTGGGCTTTTATGATCGAGTGAGGACTTGCTTGAACTAAAAGTGAAGTTAGCCCTTAGGCTTTATAGTCTAGTGAGGATTTGCTCGAACTCGAAGTAAAGCTAGCCCTTAGGCTTTATAGATAGTTCACGAGTGAGGGTTTGCTCGAACTCGGGTTAAGATAGCCCTTGGGCTTATATGATCGAGTGAGGACTTGCTCGAACTCGAAGTGAAGTTAGCCCTTAGGCTTTATAGTCGAGTGAGGATTTGCTCGAACTCAAAGTAAAGTTAGCCCTTAGGCTTTATAGATTGTCGCCGAGTGAGAGTTTGCTCGAACTCGGGTTAAGATAGCCCTTGGGCTTTT